>NC_059289.1:20176265-20311265 GCF_017591435.1 Portunus trituberculatus
AGGCAGATAAGGAAAAGGTGAAAGGAAGGTTGGAGGAGAGGAAGAATGGAGTGGTTATTTTTAGAACTTTTTGGGTCATTTTTATTAGTTTGATTGCAGTATATTTACACACACACACACACACACACACATACACACACACCGCGTAGTGTAGTGGTTAACACGCTCGACTCACAATCGAGAGGCCCGGGTTCGAGTCCCGGCGCGGCGAGGCAAATGGGCAAGCCTCTTAATGTGTGGCCCCTGTTCACCTAGCAGTAAAATAGGTACGGGATGTAACTCGAGGGGTTGTGGCCTCGGTTTCCCGGTGTGTGGAGTGTGTTGTGCTCTCAGTCTTACCCGAAGATCGGTCTATGAGCTCTGAGCTCGCTCCGTAATGGGGAAGACTGGCTGGGTGACCAGCAGGCGACCAAGGTGAATTACACACACACACACACACACATACTGGTTAACCCTGACAGTCACCACTACTGCGCAACTTCCCTACCCGTTAAATGTCAGGGTGGGCGTCCCCTTCCGCGTAATCCCTTTCATAACCGAGCACCCTATATTGCAGTACATGCCAGTTCATGAGTACATGAGTTTCCTTCCTCAATTTGCTATTCTTATCTCTTTCTATTTACTATCTAGTTGGTGTGTGTGTATTCATTCACCTAGTTGTAATTTTACAGGGCATGGGTATCATACTCGTGTGGCCCCGTCTCCATATCTACACACATCCAACTTTCCTTTAAAACTATGCACACTCCTCGCTGACACCACCTCCTCACTCAAACTATTCCACACCTCCACACATCTTTGTGGGAAACTATATTTCTTCACATCCTTCAAGCATATTCCCTTGGCTATCTTTTTACTATGCGACTCGTAGTTCTATTTAAATTTTCCTCTCTCAACATCATTTGTTCATTATCCACTTCATCCAAACCATTCAACAGTTTATAAACCTGTATTAAATCTGCTCTTTCTCTTCTTTGTTCCAAGGTAAGCAAATTCATTTCTTTTAATCTCTCCTCATAGGTCATTTCTGCCAATTCCGGTACCATTTTTGTTGCCATTCTCTGCAATCTCTCCAACTTCCTTATATGCTTCTTTTTATAAGGGGACCAAACCACCCCAGCATATTCCAGTGTGTGTGTGAGTGTGTGTGTGTATGTGTGTGTGTGTGTGTGTGTGTGTGTGTGTGTGTGTGTGTGTGTGTGTGTGTGTGTGTGTGTGTGTTATGCGGGGGGAAAAAGAAAAGAGTTTGGGATGAAAAATAATTATTAAACTTTTAGAAATTTTGAGCTTTATTTTTGACAAAATGGTAGCGTTAGCAGTCACTGGTTACAATTTAAATTGTTCTTACAAGAATACAAATTTTTTTTTTTTTTTTTATGTAGGAGGGACAACTAGCCAAGGGCAAAAAAATATAGGAAAAAAAAGACCCACTGAGTCGCCAGTTCCCTTAAAAGACACGAGAGTTAACCAAATTCAAGGACAAATGTCTTCAGATCTCTTTCTTAAAAGAAGTCAAATTGTAGAAAGATGAAAATACAAAAGCAAGCAGGGAGTTCCAAAGTTTACCAGAGAAAGGTAGGAATGATTGAGAATACTGGTTAACTCTTCCATTACGGAGTTGGACAGAATAGGGGTGAGAGGAAGAAGAAAGTCTTGTGCAGCGAGGCCGCAGGAGGAGGGGAGGCATGCAGTTAACAAGATTATTAGAACAGTTAGCATGAAAATAACGTTAAAAGATAGAAAGAGATGCAACATTTCGGCGGTGAGAAAGAGGCTGAAGACAGTCAGTCAGAGGAGGGGAGTTGATGAGACGTAAAGCTTTTGATTCCACCCTATCTAATAAAACTGTCAGTGGAGCTCCCCCAAACATGCGAAAAGTACTCCATACAAGGATAGATAAGGCCTTTGTACAGAGTTAGCAGTTGGAGATGAGAGAAAAACTGGGGACGCCGCAGAACGCCTAACTTCCTAAAAGCTGTCTTAGCAGAGATGAGATGTGAAGTTTCCAGTTAAGACTATGAGTAAAGGACAGGCCGAGGATATTCAGTGTAGAAGAGTGAGACAGTTGAGTGTCACTGAAGAAGAGGGGATAGTTGTCTGGAAGGTAGTGTCGAGTTGATAGATAGAGGAATTGAGTTTTTGAGGCATTGAACACTACTAAGTTTTCTCTGGCCCAATCAGAAATCTTAGAAGGATCAGAAGTCAGGCTTTCTGTTGCGTCTCTGCGTGATCTGATGACTTCCTGAAGGGTTGGTCGTCTCTGGAAGGAAGTGGAAAGATGTAGGGTAGTATCATCAGCGTACGAGTGGATAGGGCAAGAAGTTTGGTTAAGATCATTAATGAATTATAGAAAGAGAGTGGGTGACAGGACAGAACCCTGAGGAACACCACTGTTAATAGAATTAGAAGAACAGTAGCCATTTACCACAGCTGCAATAGAGCGGTCGGTATGGAAATTTGAGATAAAGTTGCAGAGGGAAGGATAGAACCGTGGGAGGGAAGTTTTGAAATCAAAGCTTTGTGCCAGATTCTATCAAAAGCTTTTGATATGTCTAATGCAACAATAAAATCCAAAATCTCTAAAAGAGGATGACCAAGACTCAGTGAGGAACGGCAGATCACCAGTAGAACGACCTTGACGGAAGCCATACTGGTGATCAGATAGAAGATTGTGATGTGACAGATGCTTTTAATTCACGGCTGGCTACTGACTCTCTTTCTCTCAGCAGACAGTTTCAATGCGGTATGTCTGTACATCTGTCTGTCTGCGACATGATAGTATCAATATTGTCTCTGTTATCCATGTGTGCATCGTAGGTACATTTATAACCTTAATAATAACTTAATATTAATGTCCCCGGCACTACATAAGCACTATGTACGTATATTTAAAGGATCGTGAGGTGGGTAGGGGAATCACGGGACATCCGTGCCTCAGTGGGCGTGGGGCCTCCTGGCCTTGGCCTCTGTGGCAGTGGTGCCTCATGCCCTAACCTTCATGTCAGATGAGGCCATGACGGCCAAGACGCCAGAATTGCCGGAATTTGAATATTTCCACCATGCCATATAATAAGAGTAATGATCACAATAATAATAGCAATAGTAATAATAACGATAATAACAATAAATAAAATGATTATGATAATATTAATAATAATAATAATGATATTATTAATAATAATACTAACAACAACAACAACAACAACATCATCATCTGCTACTACTACTACTACTACTACTACTACTACTACTACTACTACTACTACTACTACTGCTGCTGCTGCTGCTGCCACTACTACTACTACTACTACTACTACTACTACTACTACTACTACTACTACTACTACTGCTGCTGCTGCTGCTGCTACTACTACTACTACTACTACTACTACTACTCCTGCTACTACTACTACTACTACTACTACTACTATTATAACTACAGGGGATCCTCGTGATTTGACCGTTTCTAGTTTGAATTATCGCCAATTCGAACTCAGTTAATTAATAATACCCAATCCTCAAGGTTCGACCGACTGACTCGCCCAATTTCCTGCCTTTCAAAGGTAAGCTTGAGCTTACAAGAAAGTGTGAGGCAGGTACAGCTCACAGTGTCGTTGCAGTGTAAATGGGTGTCCCTAGATCAATAGTATCAACAGTTTGGAAGAACAGGGACAAGTACCGCGAGACTGCTGCAAGATTTTTTTTTCCAAAAATTTACTGTACAGTACCCTAATGTGTTTAATAAAAAAAAAGTTAGATATTGCTATGCACACCCCCCAATCCTCACAGCTGTTGGGGTGGCTACAGCGAAAACCAAGAGGGATTCGTACGTGTGTTGAGGCGAGGCAAGCCAGTTGCGATTACACCAGGCAGGCACAGGGAAAAAAAAAACAAAGGCACGTGACATTCACCACCACTTCATTATGTCACAACACTGGTTGTCTCAGTACAATGCCAAGCAGGGTAGTCACAGGCACACTTTCACAACACTGTCACTAGCACAGGATGCGAGGTGGAATGCAGGTGGCGACTTGGTGAGAGGTGCAGTGGGTAGTACAGCCAGTCCAAATTCCAGGTGGAGCTGGAATGCCGGTCCTCTGCTACCTACATCACCTCTGCTCCGAAACAGTTCACCGGTTCGTGTATTCGAATGATGTATTCGCATCTCACGCACGCACGCACGCACACCTGCACGCACACACGCACAACACTACCCCCCGCCCTTACTCTGACAGTCGACCCTGAATGTTACATACCAACTCCCATTAAAGAAAGGAACACTTGTATTTATTAAAAATGTACAAATGAACAAAGATCAATACATCAATCCTCATTAATTGAATCAGACAGTTCACAGTAATCCTGTAGCCACCTAGGCTTCCTGCGGTGTCGCTTAGGTATGGCACCCTGCAGACAAGTGTCGAGTGAAGAAGGAACCGTTGCTGAGGTATCATCTCCACCTCCCCTTCCGGTATGGCCAACATCCGAAGTAAGCTGGCAGTCCGCTGTAGGCGATTCCCTTACTGGTGACTCACGCTCATTCTGCCGTCCATCCTCATCCTGCTGTCCCTCCTCCTCGGCATTGTTCGTCTCCCCTTGGCCCCAGGTGTAATGACAAGGCCCATGGTAGCGCCACAGACGATCAACATGGATGACGAGTTTATGACCCCGAAGATCTCGACAGATCCTGTAGATGACATTAGAAATAATGTCCACCACCTTATAAGGTCCCTCCCAGGAGCGGTCTGCAACTTGGGAGACAACCCTCTCTTCTTACGAGGGTTGTACAGCCACACCAAATCACCAGCAGTGTAGCACACCTCTCTCATTCTCCGGTCGTAGTACTGCTTCATGGTCTGCCCTGCCATCCGTAGACTGTCTCTCACCTGCCTGTGGACCTCTGATACCCTTTCCTGCAGTGCCAGTGCGTAGCTTGTTGTGACAGCAGGCAAACCCTGATCAGGTGGCCGCCCGGTGGTCAAGTCCACCGGCAGTCTCGGTTCCCTTCCCAGCATAAGGTGTGCCAGGGTGTAGTCCGTCACCTCGTGCACAGCAGATCGGTAGGCCAGGAGGAGAGTGGGCAACTTGAGGTCCCAGTCTTGCTGTCCCTCAGTACAGTATTTGGCCAACCCGTTTGCCAAGGTACGGTTAAATCGCTCAACCATACCATCTGACTGGGGATGGAGGGGCGTTATCCTGGTTTTGCACAGGCCCAGCAGCTCACAACACTCTGAAAAGACTTGAGATTCAAATTCCCGTCCTTGGTCAGAGTGCAGTTCATCCAGTATCCCAAACCTGGTGAAGAACTGAGTGACTAGCACGTCTGCCACTGTTTCTGCCTCTCGGTTGGAGAGAGTGTACGCCTCGGGCCACTTTGTAAAGTAATCCATTACAACTAGGATGAACCGGTTACCCTCCAAGGTGACAGGGAGAAGCCCTGCAATGTCTACAGCCACTCGTTCCATTGGTGCGCCAACTTGAAGCAACTGGAGAGGTGCGTGAGTCTTCCTTGCTGATCCCTTCTTGGCACAGCATGTGTCGCAGGATCGGCACCATTCCTGCATGTCTGCACGCATCTTCACCCAGTAAAAGCGCTGACGGAGGCGATTCAGTCTTCTTCTCTCCCAGGTGGCCACTTGTGGGGCCTGCGTGCAACTCCTGCAGTAATTCATCCCTCATAGTGCTCGGCACCACCACTACCCAGGAAGAGTCACCTGCTCTTGTCTTCTCCCAGTGCTTCAGCAGTACGCCCTGATCCAGTTTCAGTGTGGCCCATTGGTCTATGAGGTGTTTGGTGGAGGAACTCTCAGACGACACCACCTCCCAGCCAGGCCGCTTGTCACTTGCCTCCAGCCAGCGGATTACAGGTGAAAGGTCGAAAGGTCAGTGTCCTCCTGCTGTCCTGTCCTCCATTTGTCGTCCATCTCACCAGTGTCCCCCAGGATTCTAAGTAGTCAGACTATCAGCCGGTTCCTGAATGTATTGGTACGGCAACAAACCAAAACGCTTACCATGTTGTTTGGCTCGCGCACCAACTATTTATGACAGTTCCACAATTCGCTTTTTTGTGTTTGGAGCGCTCGCCAACCTAGTTGTCTGGCTTACCAAAAGGATATAAAGCGTCGGAATGGTTGGTAGCCCCGCATAGCTGTGGTTGGTAAGCGTGTGAGTGAAAACCTGGTGAAAACGTAAACAATTTCGTTCGATCAGCTGATAACATGTCTCAAGGAAGAGAAAAGTTGACGTCGCTAACCAGCGACCAGAAAAGCACGTTGGTTGATCTTATCAACCAATTCAACGTCGTGCTTGATAAAAGTGGTAATTACTCCATGATAGCTAAGAAACAGGAAGCTTGGGAGACAATTACCAAGAAGTTCAATGCAATATGTGCAACACTGTTAATCAGTTTTTTTGTTTTTTTTTCCAGACTCATCACTGACCATGGTCACATTTTCAAAAAGTAGATAACACACACACACACACACACACACACACACACACACACACACACACACACACACACAAGGTATAATGATTAGCATTAAAAGTAGATGGTTAAGTTTATTCATTCTTACATACTATTTGTACTTTGCATTACCTACATTATACACCATATGATCTTATATATGCGTGGAATCCTCACTCGTCGCAATTCTTCCATTTCATACATTTCTTCATCTATGATTTCTTCTAATGCAGCCATGGTACCTGAAAAGTGTAGTTTTTAATGGTCTGAAGAATACCTAGCTGCATTTTGAATGGTTGTAGGGCATAGGTATATTAGATTTGGGTGGGGGATAGGTGAGGTTGGGTTAAAATGTTTGGTTTGTTTTAATTTCTGCCAATCTAACATTTCCGCTTTTTCATATTGACATTTTCCATCGCAAATTGATGCTTCAGAAGTTATGACAATAAATAGGTTGGTTAAGTTACCTTGGTTAGGTTAGGTTAGGTTGGGTGGGTTAGGTTAAGTTGGCTGGGTTATTGTTTGCTTGGTTAGGTTACATTAGGTTCGTTAATAGGATCCATTCACTAATGTGTAATAAATCCATCAATAATGTCTTCTGATGTGTAGACCACCACAGAATCGAGTGTTACCTGCAAGCTCATCAAGATACCGTTTATACCTATCCTCCATTGTTTCATCGGTCACCTCTTAATAGCCTTGAACTTAAAACTACAAATATACTCAATATACAGCCTCATGATCATTTTCATTTATTTAATTTTTTTTTTTTTTTTCCTGGGTATGAGCTACGTACATGATATCTCGGCTCAGTCTACTCCACTCCTTCCATATTATAGTTTTTGCCCTTTAATTCGTCCACTTACCTTCCTTAATAGTAGAATCACACAGTAAGAATTCATGTAATGATATATAGATAACAAGATTAATCATATACTTACCAAATTTAGCCAGTGAAGTAGAGATGCGACGAGTCGATTAGGCTGTTGTTGATGTTTGGCGCGAACTCACAAGGCGACTACAGTAGACTTAAAAAAATAAAACGTATGCTCAATATAGCATAAGAAAAGCTTTGTTGTACCATCAAAAAAATTTGACATGGTAAATAGACTGAAATAAATTTAATTACAGTTAGCTTCTTTTTACATTTGGAAATTTAAAATACAAGGCGGTAGCTTTGGTCGCCCGGACACTTGACCAATGTTTTGCAAAACGCCTCGACCAAAGTTCCAATCTTTGGTCCACTAGCGGACAAAAAACAGATGGAAAAAGGCATTCTGGAACGGCACAGGACACAAATTGCTTGGTTGGCTGCCTAACGGACCAAAAAGAAGTAATTCAGGAACCGGCTGTATGGCATCAGGTTCCTTCCCTGGACAGTGGATGCAACCTGGCTCACAGGGGTGGCGACTCAAGCTGTCAGCATTGTTGTGGGTCCGGCCTGGACGGTGCTCGATGCTGTAGTCATACTGCTCAAGCTTGCCCAACCACCGCGCTAGTTGTCCTTCAGGCCTTTTTAGGGTCTTCATCCACCTCAGAGCTGCATGGTCGGTTTTTATGATGAATTTTGCGCCATATAGGTACGGGTGAAAATTTTCCAAGCTCTTCACCACCGCCAGCAGCTGTTGCTGTTGCGTTCTGGTTTACTAAATTTGGTGCTGTAGTAAGCAACCACACGTTCTTGCCCGTCCTTTTCCTGCGATAGCACAGCTCCGATGCCTTCTGTGCCTTCTGGGAAAGGCATCACCGCTGCTTCCGTCAGAGCGCTCTTCAGGCCACTGAAAGCCTCTTGGCAGGCCTTGGTCCACTTGAAAGCTGCTTCTTTCCTTGTGAGTTGGTGGAGTGGTGCTGCGATGGTAGCAAAGTCCCGTACAAAGCGGCGATAATAGGTGCAGAGTCCCAGGAAGCTTCTAACCTCCGCCACATTCCTGGGCAATGGCCAATCTCACACCACCGCCACTTTTTGTGGGTCAGTTCGCATCCCATTACGCCCGACTACATGTCCCAGGAATGGCACCTCATGCTGAAAGAGCAAGCACTTTTTAGGGCTGAGCTTAAGATTGGCTTCCCGCAGGTGCTGCAATACCCCTTTTAGTCGCCATAACTCCTCCTCGAAGGTACGACCGAAGACACTGACGTCATCGATGTAGACAACAGCCATTTTCCATTGTAGGCCATCAAGCATCCTCTCCATCAGGCGCTCAAAGCAGCTGGGGGCGTTACAGAGACCGAAGGGTAACACATTAAACTGCCACAGTCCTTGGCCAAATGAAAAGGCAGTCTTTGGTTTATCTTCTTCCACCATCTCTACCTGGTGATATCTGGACTTCATGTCCAGAGTAGAGAACCATGCAGCCCTGACCAGCGCGTCCAGGGTGTCGTCAATTCTGGGCAGGGGATAGGAGTCCTTTATGGTAACGTTGTTCAAAGCCCTGTAGTCCACACAGAAGCATGTCGTGCCATCCTTCTTCTTCACCAGGACCACAGCCGCTGACCATGGGCTGTCTGAATGTTCCACTAACCCCTGTGCCTCTAGCTCAGTGACGAACTTCCTCATTTCCTCCCTCTTGGCAGGTGCGATCCTCCTCGGAGTGTGTTTTATGGGCAGGCTGTTGCCAGTATGGATGCTGTGTTTCACCAAATCAGTGCGACCGAGATCCATGTCATCTCGTCTGAAAGTGTCAGCATATTGTAGTAGTGTTAGTCGCATCCTCTCTGCTTGGTCTTCAGTCAGATGAACAGCACTCCTCTGCGCTAGGTCCAGCAAGTGCTCAGGAAGCGGTCCTAGTTGGCCAGTTGACCCAGCAGGCCCCTCGTCCTCCTGCTGTTCCACCTGACAATCCACCTCTTCACAGGTGCCCAGCTTGGTACCGGCTGGGATCTTGCAGGTTTTGTCCGATAAGTTGACCACCAGCACGTTAACTACCTCTTCTCCAGCTCTTACGAGGCTCTGCCCCACTGCCACACCATCAGCCAGGTGCCTTTCTCTTGTGGGCTCTACCAAGCCGTCCACTCCATGCATCTTCCGCGACAATCGACACTGGACCCTGGCCTCTGTCCCAGGGGCAAGGTACACTGGTGCAGCGGTGGCTACCTCGGCACTGCCGTTATGCAGGAGCAAGGGCATTTCTTCTCCATGTACTCTCATCTTCAGGTTCCCAAAGTCCAAGCATGCTTTGCTCTGTAGGAGGTAGTCCAGTCCCAGCAAATAGGGTTCTTCCAAGTTGGCCACATACACAGGCAGGCGATTCTCCACACTCCTGATACCAACTTGAGCTTCCACTGGACCCTTGAGCCGTACACAATGCCCTGTAACCCCACAGAGCCGTGTCTGAGCATCAGGGAGAGGCTGCATGGATACCACATCCTATCGTACGAAGGTCCTCTCCGCTCCAGTGTCGATGATCATATGGCATGGCCTCCCATCCAAAGTGCCATCCACTTGAACTGCCCTGGCTGTGGTATGACAGTTTACATTGTGCGGGGCCATGAGGTAGCTGGCTGGTGTTCGGCCCCCACGTCCAGCCCAGGCCTATTTCCCTCCTGCATGACGTCCTTATGTTGTGGGCAGGCACCTGAAATGTGGTCGAGCTGGCCACATCTCCAGCAGTAGGGTTCAGAGGTATAGTGGGACAATCGATTGAGGGAACACGTCCTTCGCCCCCTCGTACATCGACTACGCATATGACCTCTTTCACCACAGCCCCAACAAGACCCTTGAAACTCTCCTGCTCTCGTCCTTTTGACTCCCACTGGTTTGGCAGCTGAAGGCTTCTCCCTTTGGGTCCTCAGAGTCCTGAAGTCATGACAAGGCCTCACTGCCTCTTCCTCATAACCTGTGGTGTGAAGGAAAAACTTGAACTCCATGGCCCCTTGCTAGTGCCTCCCTGAGGTCTCGTGGGTGTGCCTGCTTCACATATATCTATAGTTGCTGCTGCTGCAGGGCATGCACAAAGTGGTCAGTTGCTAATACGGCCACCATGTCTTCTGGAGCCATGGGATAGGCACGTCTCACTAGTGACTTCATATCCTATGTCAACTCTGGCAGGGTTTCGTCCTTACCCCGTATTCTCCCCTTCAGACGAGCATGATAGACCTCTGCTTGGTACTGTTGGCCAAACTTGCGTTCCAGCCCCTCCACCACACATGGGTAAGAGGCCTGCTCTTTTGCAGAGAGGTGGCCCAGAACTTCCACTGCTGGCCCTCGCAAGCAGGACACAAGCTGCAGGCAATGTTCAGCTTCATCCCAATCCATAGCATCGGCCAACATCTGAAACTGGGCCTGGTAAGCCTCCCAGGCCACACTGCCATCAAACTCCACCAGCTTCCTTCTCCCAGTATGATGGCTAGGCAGTGTAAGAGAAGGACGAGGGGAGGAGGGAGATGTAAAGGTGGTGTGGGATCCTGGCGTTGTACTATTGCACCACCCATCAATGAGTGGGGCATCGCATATTGGCCCTTCATCCCCTGCCACCCCATTGGTGCTTTGCCTCACAGCCTGCTGCAAGGAAATAATTTCTTCTCTCATGGCCTGACCTGCTTCTTCCAACGCAGTCACTTCCTCCCTTACAATCTGTCTCATTTCTTCCAATGCTGCCACTTCTTCCTTCACTTCCTGTGCTCCTGAGCGGACATCACGCACCTGGAGTAACTCGGCCTTGATACTGCTACATAACTCCTCCGCAACCTGCCGTGCTTCGTCCCTTACAAATTCCAAGCCTTCCCGCACTGCCTCACGAAACTCGTGTGCCTGAGCATCCATTTTCCGTTCCTGAGCCTGAGCCTGGACGTCCATTTTCACCATTAAAGACTAATAGCTCAGCTACGCTAGGCTCTTCACTTCCTGAAGCACTAACAACATTGTTGCCTTCCTGGTTGTCTGCCATCTGTACTGGAGACCCAGCTTAGCAACAACACAAAATTTTCAGTCCAGTTTCTACACAGGACTGCTATCCCACTCCTGACACCACTTGCTATGCACATCCCCAATCCTCACAGCTGTTGGGGTGGCTACAGCGAAAACCAAGAGGGATTCGTACATGTGTTGAGGCGAGGCAAGCCATTAGCAATTACACCAGGCAGGCACAGGGAAAACAAACAAAGGCACGTGACATTCACCACCACTTCATTATGTCACAACACTGGTTGCCTCAGTACAATGCCAAGCAGGGTAGTCACAGAACTTTCAGAACACTGTCACTAGCACAGGATGCGAGGTGGAGTGCAGGTGGCGACTTGGTGAGAGGTGCAGTGGGTAGTACAGCCAGTCCAAGTTCCAAGTAGAGCTGGAATGCCGGTCCTCTACTACCTACATCACCTCTGCACCTCTGCTCCGAAATAGTTTGCCGGTTCGTGTATTCGAATGATGTACGTATTTACATCTCACGCACGCATGCACGCACACATGCACAACAATATAAATGAAGCCTTTAATAGTACTGATTTAATCTAAGTTAGTGTTTTTTAGAGGTTATAGTGATTTATCTAGTTTTTCTTTAAAGTTATGCACACTATGTGCTGTGACAATTCCATTATCCAATGCATTCCATTTTTCCACTGTTCTGTGTGGAAAACTGTATTTTCCAATATCCTTCACACACTGCCTCATCCTGATCTTCTTTTCATGTCCTCTTGTCCTTCCATCTTCTTCCGTCAACAGCACCAGATCTTCTTTGTCTATCTTTTCAATATAATTTACTATCTTATATATTGTTATTAGGTCCCCAAGTTCTCTTCTATCTTGTAAGGTTGGCAGTCCCATTTCCTTCAGTCGTTCTTCATATGTGAGATCCTTTAATTCCAGCACCATCTTTGCAGCAATCTTATGTATTCTTTCCAATTTTCTTATATCTTTTTTTGGAGCTTGGAGACTATACCACTGCTGCATATTCCAGTCTTGGGTGTATCATGCTTGTGATGATATTTTTCATCATATCTTTATCCATGTAATGAAATGCCACTCTTATATTAGTGAACATTTTATATGATAGTCCAAATATCTTGCTTATGTGTTTGTCAGGGCTCAGATTTTCTTGTATGATCACTCCAAGATCTTTTTCCTCTTTAGTCTTCATTATTTATTCCTCTCCCATCAAATAGTTCCATACTGGTCTTCTCTTACCCTTTCCTAGTTCCAGTATTTGGCATTTCTTGGCATTAAACTCCAATTTCCACTTCTTGCTCCATTCTTAGATCTTGTTTAAATCTTCCTGAAACAGCAGACAGTCCTCTCTGGTTTTGATAACTCTTAGCAACTTTGCATCATCAGTGAATAAATTTATATAACTGTTTATCCCAATGTGAATGTCGTTTACATAAACTTGAAACATAATGGAGGCTAACACTGACCCTTGTGTCACTCTGCTAGTTACTTTACCCCAAGATGAGTATGTATCTCTGATCATAGTTCTCATTTCCCTATTCTTCAAATAATCTCTTGTCCATTCGAGCAAGGCTCCACGCAGTCCTCCTATGTTCTCTAGTTTCCAAAGAAGTCTTCGATGAGGAACTTTATCAAAAGCCTTTTTAATGTCCAGGTATACTGTGTCTACCCTTCTATCTCTGTTTTCAAGTCCTGCAATAACTCTCGAGTAGAAGCTTAATAAGTTTGATACACATGACCACCCTGTCCTGAACCCAAATGGTTTGTTCGATATGACTTGCTCCTCTTCTAGAAACTTAACCCATTTTCTTTGATAATTATTTCACATAACTTCCGTACGACACTTGTAAGTGACACTGGTCTGTAGTTTAGTGGTTTAATTGCCTTTCCTCCTTTAAATATCGGAATTACATTGGCTCTCTTCCACTCTATTGCAACTTTCCCTTCATTTATTGAACTTTTAAATATATCCCAAATTGGATCCAGTAATTGCTCTTTACATTCTTTTAACACCCAGCCGGATACACCATCTGGCCCGATTGTTTTTCTGACTTCCAACTTATTCAGCAATCTTCCAATATCTTCTTTGTGGACTGCAATCTCCTGTAATCCTTGGCAATCCAATGTCCTATTAGGTTCTGTGAAATCATCTGCAGTGAATACCGTTTTGAAGCTTTCATTCATTATTTCACACATTTCTTTCTCTGTTTAGTATGTCTTTCCTTTAACTATTTTTTCAATTGTTTCCTTGTTCTTGTAGAAAAGTTTGGGTTCATCTTTACTTTTATCCACTACATCTTTCTCAAAATTTCTTTCTTCCTTTCTCCTTACTCTAATATATTCATTTCTGGCATCTTTGTACTACCGTCTGTTATAGTTATTTCCCTGCTTGAAGAGTTTCTTCCACGTTTTATCTTTTGCCTCTTTTTGCTTGTATGCCAGCATGTATCTTTTTTCTGAACTCTATAAACAGGAACAAACTTCTTTACTCCTTCATTGTATTTCTGTAAGAATATATCATATTTCTTTTGTACAGTCTTTCTGCACATAATATTACTCCACTCAATATCAGCAAAATAAATCCTTAATTTTTCAAAATCTGCTTTTGCATAATTATTCTCTCTCCTTTATAATCCTCTCTGTAACTTATCTCATCTTCCTCTTGCATTTGCATCTCTAATGTCACATGATCACTTTTCACTATTGGACATAGGTATTGTATGATTGGAGGGAGCTCTGGTTTCTTTGTGAAAACTAGGTCAAGCAACGATGGTTCTTCTTCCCCCCTGTATCTTGTTGACTCCTCCACCCACTGGTACATTGTATTAACCATAGTCAACTGTAACACTTTCTTGCTCCACTGCCCAGCATTATCCATTACTTCCATCTCTCTCCAGTTTATTTTTTTACAGTTAAAGTCTCCAACTAAGAGTATTCTTCTGTCTCTTCTTATCATGTTATCTAGGCACTTAATCACCTCTCTTTGCATATCTTTATGTTCTTCTGATCCCCATGTATTAGTCTTTGGTGGAACATATGTAACTATAATTTTTCTTTTCTTCAAATCTTCTGTTCTGATTGTTACTCACATTACTTCCACTTTGTCCTCACCATATTGCACATTCTCCACACATATATTATCATGAACCATTATTAGCACTTCTCCTCCCACTTTATCCTTCCTGTCCCTCCTCCAGGTATTATATCCCTCCTCTTTAAAGTTGACATGGATCTCTTTTTTCAGTTTTGTTTCAACAATGCACATTACATCCAGCTTTCTTCTTTCAAATAATCCTGAACTTCCAATATGCTTGACAACAACCCATTTATATTAAGTCACTCTTAATTTATTGCCTCCTCCACGACCTCCTCTTTTTTCCTTAGGTACCACTTCCTTAGTCTCATATCCAGAACCTTCCAGTAAAAATTCTTCTCTATCTCTGTCCTTTTCTCATTTTTTTCCTTAGCCTCACTTCTTAGCACTTTCTCCTTTTCCCTTTCCTCTAAGTTCATATCTCTTTTTATCCATATTTCCTTGTGTTCCACATCATCAGCCAGCTTCCCTTTTCTAGCCATAATTTCTTCTACAGCCACTTGAGATCTCATTCTCACCTTCATTGGTCTCCTACCCTCTTCACTGTATCTTCCCAGCCTAATCACTTCTTCCACTTCTGGTCAAATTCTTGTGTGCTGTCTTGCACTCGTTTGATAACAGTTTTGGTCGATTTCCTTTCTTCATGTTCTCTCGTGAATTTATTTGGATTTTTCTTTTCCCTCATCCCATAAATCACGAAGCTTTTTTTCTTGTCCACTGCATCCAGCACCAAATAATTTTTCTCATTGATAACTTCAATTACAGCGACTTTTGTTTTCTCCTGAATTTGTCTCCTTACCACTTCTGAAAATTTTACTTTTTATTCTTCTTGCTCTTGTTTCCATTTATTTCTTAGTTCTTTCAACTTGTTATCACCTAGACCACCTTCTGCCCTGTCTATAATCCTATCTTGCACTTCAGCCAGCAAGCTCTTTAAAGAGCTTTCATAATTTTGGCATGTGGTTTTTAGAACGTCATTTTGCTTCCTTATTTCCTGAATCTCCTCTTTCAATTCCTGGTTTATTGCACTGATTTTCTCACATTCAGTTACTCTCAATTTCAGGGCTATGTTCTCCATTATCAGTCGGTCTTGTTTATCCATGAGACTGGCAATCATCTCCTTCATATATCTTAATTCTTTTTCTACATTAATAAGCCTTCTCATATTACCTTGTTCATCCCTGAAACCCAAGAAATCCTTTTCCATAGTATCATCTGCCAGTTTCCTTAAACCAATAGGGGTTTCTATATAACGTTGGTTATCACTCGCCGTATTTTTTTATTCTGCTATACAACTGACAGTGCTACTTGGTTCCATCTCTCTCTTGTTATTTATTCCTTATATGTGATCTAACTCTTATTTAATTTGGAGATAGGAGAACCTATGGCCCCATCCCCCCCTGTACATACAGTCTCCAACTCCTTTTGTAGTAATCTCGGCAAGCTGCTCAGATGCGTGCGTCCTGCTCGATGGCTGCGCTGTGTGTGTGTGTGTGTGTATTTACCTAGTTGTAGTTTTACGCTCGTGTGGCCCCATCTCCATATCTACACTTATCCAATTTTTCTTTAAAGCTATGCACACTCTTTGCTGACACCACTTCCTCACTCAAACTGTTCCAAGTCTCAACACATCTTTGTGGGAAACTATATTTTTTAACATCTTTCAGACATCTTCCCTTCCTCAGTTTTTTACTATGCGACCTTGTGCTTTGAATGTCATATTCTTCTCTCAGGATCAGTTTCTCATTATCCACTTGATCCATTCCATTAATCAATTTATAAACTTGTATCAGATCCCCTCTCTCTCTTCTCTGTTCCAGGGTTGGTAGATCCATAGCCTTTAATCTCTCCTCATATGTCATCCCTTCAAATTCTGGAACCATTCTTGTAGCCATTTTTTGTAGTCTCTCCAACTTCCTTATGTGTTTCTTTTTATGGGACTCCACACAACTCCTGCATATTCCAATCTGGGTCTTATTATAGTACTTATCAATTTCTTCATAATTTCTTTGTCCATGTAGTGAAATGCTAATCCAATATTCCTTAGCCAATTATATGTCTCTCTGAAAATTCTATCAATATGGCTTACCGGTTGATTGTTTTCTTCCATCGTCACTCCCAAGTCCTTTTCCTTTTTCATTTTCTCTAATTCTACTCCATCTCCCATCTTATAGATTTCTACTGGTCGTCTTTCACTCTTTCCCATTTCCATGACATGGCTTTTGTCCACATTGAATTCCATCTCCCACTTTTTACTCCATTTCCAGATCTTATTTACGTCTTCCTGCAGTATTTCACAATCCTCTTTTTGCTTTATAACTCTGCACAGTTTCGCATCATCCGCAAACAGATTTATGTAGCTGTTCACTCACTCTAGCATGTCATTTATATATGAGAAAAAGTATTGCCAATACTGACCCCTGTGGCACTAAGCTTTCTACTGCTCTCCACTTGGACTTCATATCTTTAACTACCGTCCTTATTTCTCTCCCCATCAAATAATTTTCCATCCATTTCAATGTGCTTCCTTTTAAGCCACCCTTTTCCTCTAACTTCCACAGTAATCTTGCATGTGGCACTTTATCAAACGCCTTTTTTAAATCTAAATAAATACAGTCAATCCATTCCTCTCTCTTTCTTGTACTCTATCAACTATTCTATAGTAGAAACTCAGTAAATTTATTACACATCACCGACCTTTTCTAAAACCAAATTGGCTATTTGATAATAATTTGTTGTCTTCAAGAAACTTGATCCATTGTTTCTTTATTACTTTTTCACACATCTTGCATATTACACTAGTTAGTGATACTGGTCTGTGTGTCTTTGTATTCACCTAGTTGTATTCACCTAGTTGTAATTTTACAGGGCCTGGGTATCATACTCGTGTGGCCCCGTCTCCATATCTACACACATCCAACTTTCCTTTAAAACTATGCACACTCCTTGCTGACACCACCTCCTCAATCAAACCATTCCACACCTCCACACATCTTTGTGGGAAACTATATTTTTTCACATCCTTCAAGCATATTCCCTTGGCTATCTTTTTACTATGCGATCTTGTAGTTCTACTTAAGTTTTCCTCTCTCAACATCATTTGCTCATTATCCACTTCATCCAGTCCATTCAACAGTTTATAAACCTGTATTAAATCTCCTCTTTCTCTTCTTTGTTCCAAGGTAGGCAAATTCATTTCTTTTAATCTCTCCTCATAGGTCATTTCTGCCAATTCCGGAACCATTTTTGTTGCCATTCTCTGCAATCTCTACAACTTCCTTATATGTTTCTTTTTATAAGGGGACCAGACCACTCCAGCATATTCCAATCTTGGTCTAATTACCATACTAATTAATTTCTTCATCATATCTTTATCCATATAATGGAAGGCTAATCCAATATTTTTTATCAAATTATACGTTTCTCCAAACATCTTATCGATATGAGCCTCAAACTGCCCATGGTCTTGTATTATCACTCCCAAATCCTTTTCCTTTTCCACCTTTTTCAACACTACTTCTTCACCCATCTTATATGACCCTCTTGGCCGTCTTCCACTCTTTCCCATCTCCATCACATGACTTTTGCTCAGATTAAATTCCATTTGCCACCTCTTGCTCCACTCCCAAATCTTATCCAGGTCTGCCTGTAAAATTTCACAATCTTCTTCACTCTTCACACACCTACACAACTTCGCATCATCCGCAAACAAATTAATATAACTGTTTACTCCCTCTGGCATATTTATATATTTATATATATGTCTTTGTGTGTGTGTGTGTGTGTGTGTGTGTGTGTGTGTGTGTGTGTGTGTGTGTGTGTGTGTGTGTGTGTGTATTTACCTAATTGTATTTACCTAATTGTAACATACGGGAAAAGAGCTATGCTCGTACTGTCCCGTCTCCATATCTACTAATGTCCAGCTTTTCTTAAAATCATGAATATTCCTTCGTTGACCACTTCCACGTCTAAACTATTCCATGCTTCCACCCTTCTATGAGGAAGCTATATTTTTCACATCTCTCCTATAAGTGGCCATTTTAGTTTTTCCCATGCCCTCTCGACATTCTTTCATTCCACATACACAGATCTTCCCTATCCATTTTTCCATGCCAATCATCACTCTGTATATTGCTATCAGGTCTCCCCTTTCTCTTCTGTTTTCCAGGGTCGGAAGTTGCATTCTGTTCAGTCTGTCTTCATAAGTCAAATCTCTTAAGTCAGGCACCATTTTTGTTGCAGCCCTCTGTACTTTCTCTAGTTTCCTTATGTGTTTCTTTAAGTTCGGAGCCCACTGTATTGTTGCATATTCAAGCCTTGGTCTTATCATTGCAGTAATTATTTTCTTCATCATTTCTTCATCTAAATATCTGAACGCCACTCTTATGTTCCTCAATAAGTTCAATACTTCTCCAATTATTTTGTTTATATGTCTCTCTGGCGATAGGTCATTGGTAATTGTCACCCCAAGGTCTTTTCTTCATGACTGGTTTTATGTCTTCATTTCCTATCTTGTACATACTCCTGATTCTTCTTTCACTCTTGCCAAACTCTAATTTCTTGCATTTTGTCGTGTTGAACTCCATTTGCCATGTACAGCTCCATTTCCATATTCTGTCCAAGTCTTCCTGGAGTAGTTCGCAATCTTTGTCACATCTCACTTTTCTTAACAATTTTGCATCGTCTGCAAATAGGCTCACATAACTGGACACCCCATCCACCATGTCATTTATGTAGACCGCGAACATTACTGGTGCCAACACTGATCCTGTGGAACTCCACTCTCCACCAAGCCCCATTCTGATGGTCTGTCCTTAATTATTGTTCTCATTTCTCTTCCTACCAAAAGTCTTCCATCCATTTTAGTAAACTGCCATGCACTCCTCCTACCATTTCAAGTTTCCAGATCAGTCTCCGGTGTGGTACCTTATCAAAGGCCTTTTTTAAATCCAGATATATTCCATCAGCCCAACCATCTCTTTCCTGTATTACATCTATCACCCTCGAATAGTAACATATCAGGTTTGTCGTGCATGAACGCCCTTTTCTAAAACCAAATTGACACTCACAAAGTATGTCATTTTCTCCAAGAAGTCTGTCCATCTATTCTTCACCACCCTCTCACACATCTTAGCTACCACACTTGTAAGTGACACTGGTCTATAGTTCAATGGGTCTCTCTTGTTACCTGATTTATAAATTGGGACAATGTTAGCTCTTTTCCAGTCTTGGGGCACTACACCTTCCCTTAATGAGGCATCAATTACTTCACAAACTTTTTCTGCCAGTTGCTCCTGCATTCTCTTAAAATCCATCCTGATACCCCATCAGGTCCCACAGCTTTTCTCACTTCTAAACTCCCCATCATATTCTTGATCTCCTCCACAGTTACTTGAAACTCCTTCATAATCCCTTTCTGTTCCATTACCAGTGGTTTGTCAAAAGCAGTCTCCTTTGTGAATACCTTCCGAAAGCATCCATTCATAGCCTCTGCCATTTCCTGGGATCCTCACTGCATACTCCATTTACTTCTAAACTTTCAATACTTTCTCTATTTTTGATGTTGTTGTTCACATGTCTGTAAAAAGCCTTGGTTGGTCTTTACATTTATCAATTATATCCTTTTCTTGTTTCTTTCTTTCTTCTCTTCTAATCAACACATTCATTTCTTGCTCTTTTGTAACTTTCCACTGCTTAATCCATCTTTTCCTTCTCCACCTCTTCCATGCATCCTCTTTTCTTGTTCTAGCCTTTTCACATCTATCGTTAAACCAGTCCTGCTTTCCAACTTCTCTATGTTGTCTTATTGGTACAAATTTTTCTCACCTTCTTTGTATATTTTTATAAATTCCTTCCACTTTTCATTTGCTCCTTAGCACTCTTGAATTTCATCCAATTTGTCTCTTGAAAGAATTTCTTTAGGTTTCCAAAATCTGTCTTGGCATAATTCCATCTTCCCACTTTATATTCTTCATTTCTTCTAGATTTCTCTTCATCTATCACCTTGAACTCCAAAACTGCATGATCACTCTTTGCTAAAGGGCACTCCACCCTCATCTCCTCAATGACCATTGGCTCTGTACTAAAGACCAAGTCCAGTCTTGACGATGCTCCTCTCCTCCAAACCTAGTATCTTCTTTGACCCACTGAGTTAACACATTTTCCATTGCCAGTGTCAATAGTGTATTTCCCCATGTTGTCTCTGAACCTTCCATTGACCAGTCCTCCCAACACACCTCTTTACAATTAAAATCTCCCATCATTATAGTTCGTTCACAGCCACCCAACATTTCTTCCAGACATGTTCCTGTATCACTTATCATTTCTTCATATTCTTGTACTGACCATGCATTTGTCTTAGGTGGTACGTACACCACTATGTAGTGCCTCTTTTTTCCTTCATTAGTTTCTGCTCTGATCTTTAGCACTTCTGCCTTTCCCATACCTTCTTTCACTTGATCCACCTTTATATCTTTTGTGTGTGTGTGTGTGTATTTACCTATTTGTGTATTACAGGGCCCGAGCTAAGCTCTCTGTGACCTGTCTCCTTGTCCATTCCTGTCATATCTCTCTTTCATCTGATTGACACACACCGCATCAACGACATCACTGCTCAGTTTATTCCACTTATCAATGCTACAATGCGGGAAACTGTATTTTCTCACGTCATTTAGACAGATGTCCTTTATTAGCTTTTTCCATGTCCTCGGAGATGATTACTTGTGGTCACCTTTATCAACTCTCTGTCCAGTATGTCAATCTTGTTCACCAATTTATACATAGTTATCATGTCTCCTCTTGTTCTTCTCTCTTCTAATGTGGTCAGCCCCAGCTTCCTCAGTCTTTCCTCATAGTCTAACTCCTGAGTCCTGGTACCATCCTTGTTGCCAGCCTCTGTACCCTTTCCACCTTCTTCACATTTTTCTTCATATGCGGTGACCAGACACATGCTGCATATTCTAACTGGGGTCTTATTAAGGTACATAATATCTTCTTCATCATTCCTTCATCTAGGTAGTGGAATGCAAGGCCAATATTTTGAAGCATGTTGTATGTTTTCCAAAAATCTTGTTAATGTGTTTCTCCGGTGACAAAGTGTTTTGCAGTTACTCCTAAGTCTTTCTCCTCATTGGTCTCTTTAATTTTCTCATCACCCAGCCTGTAATCCCTGTTTGGTCTGTATCTACTTCTTCCCATTTTCATAACATGGGTCTTGTCTATATTAAATTCCATCTGCCACTCCTTACTCCACTCATATATTTTATCAAGATCTTCCTGTAACTTGTTACAATCTTCCACATTCTTTACTCTCCTCATAATTTTAGTATCGTCCACAAACATGTTCATGTAACTGTCAATTCCTACTGGCATATCATTAACATAAATCAAAAACATGATGGGACCAGCACTGACCCTTGTGGAACTCCACTGGTTACCTTCTTCCACTCGGACTTCCTTCCTCTCACCACTGTTCTCATTTCTCTTCCCATTAAGTAATTTTCCATCCATTTTGCTAGTTTATCATTTACTCCTCCAATCATCTTTAGTTTCCACATCAGTCTATTGTGTGGTACTTTATCAAAGGCCTTTCTCAAGTCCAGGTAGATAGCATCCACCCATCCCTCTCTATGTTGTAGTATGTCAGTCACTCTTGAATAAAAACATAATAAATTGGATACGCACGATCTTCCTTTTCTGAAACCAAACTGCCTTTCACTCAGAATGTTTTCACTTTCTAGATACTCACTCCACTTAGCTTTAATTACTTCTTCACATACCTTGCACAATATACTAGTCAACGATACTGGTCTATAATTTAGCGGTTCCATTCTACTACCATTCTTATATATAGGCACAATGTCAGCTCTTTTCCACTCTTTCGGGACTAATCCTGTTCGTATGGAGGTTTCCACAATATCAAATACGGGGTTCAACAATTGATCCTTACATTCATTTAGCAACCTCCCAGATATGCCATCAGGCCCCATTGATTTATTAATATCCAGATTGCTTATAATTTTCCTTACATCTTCCTTAGTAACCATGATGTCCTGCATTTGCTTTATTTCCGTAGGCCTTCCTCCCATAAAATGCTCCTCCTTTGTAAACACTTTGCAAAAGTTGTCGTTCAAAATTTCAGCTATATCTCCAGCATCTTCATATACTTCTTCCCATTTTTACCTTTTCTATTGCCTCCCTTTTATTTAGTTTTCCATTTATGAATTTGTAAAACATTTTGGGTCACTATCACAGTTTTCCACCACCCTCTGTTCATATTCCTTCTGTGCTGTTCTCCTTACTTCAACATATCTATTCCTTGCTGTTTTGTAGACTTCTCTTGATAATACATCACTGTTTTCTTAAGTTTCTTCCATGCCTTTTCTTTGTTCTTTTTTGCTTCTTCACAATTTCTATTAAACCACTGTTTATTATTTAAAGTCCTCTTTCTGTGATATGGCACAAACTTTTCACAGCAGAGTTATACAAATCCATAAATTTATCGTATTTCAATTGCATATCCCTTTCCTGGTATACCACGGACCAGTCAATTTCATTAAAGAACTCCCTTATATGGTTATAATTTGCCCTAGTATAATTTAATTTTTCCTCCCTGCATTCCACAATCTTATTCGTGCTTAATTCCGTATCCAGCTCAAAGCTTAGGACATCATGATCGCTTTTCCCCAAGGGACATTCATGTTCAATTTCCTCTTTTAGAGATGCCCTGGTAAATACCAAATCCAACCTTGCTGCAACATCTTGTCCCCTGCACCTTGTTGGTGATCTCACCCACTGTGTCATCAAGTTATTTGTTGCTACCTTTAACAATTCCTCTGCCCACTCACCACCGTTCACCACTTCGTAGTCTTCCCACACTATTTCTTTGCAATTAAAGTCTCCAACTATCATCACTCTATCCTTTCTGATGAGTTCTTGCTTCATTCTGTCTAGAGTATTTCTCATCACCATTTGGTACTGTTCATATTCCCAAGCACTGGTTCTGGGTGGTATGTATACTGTTATAATATTAATGTCCCTCTTGCCATCTGTTATAAGCATACTTATCACTTCCTCATTTCTCTTACTATAGTTCACCTCCTTCACTATCAGATCTTCCTTAGTAAGAACCATTATACCACCACCTCCTTTATTTTTCTATCATTTCTCCATACTTTGTAGTGTTTTACAACAAACCAGTCTAGCTTTATTTCGGCCTTAGCTTTGTTTCCACTACACACATTATGTCCGGTTCGTTATTTCTTAGGTAATCCATACATTCTAGCCTCTTAGACAGAAATCCATCTATGTTCATGTAAGTCACTTTTATTCCATTCCTAGTCTCATTCTTCCATGTAATGTCTATTCCGTCTGTTTTATCCACCACTTCTTTAGCCTCCCATTTCTCATCCTCCAAAAAACTTGGTCTTTTCCTCCTCTGTTCTTTCGTCATTCCTCTCCTTCACTTCAGTTACAAGCTCCTTCATTTTCATTCGCTCATCCTGTGACATATTTCTTCTTATGTAAATTGTTTTGGTTTCCTCAGAGTCCTTAAGTTTCCAAGCCCTCCTCAACAAGGCCTCAGCTGCCACCTGAGACTTTAATTTCAATTTTAATGGTCTATTCTTGCCTTCCTCAAAAGCTCCCAATCTCACACTTTCTTCTACCTCAGCATATAGGTCCTCTTCTTCCACAGAGATCTTGTTCAGTAAAGACTTAATCCTGTCATTTTCCTTATCCCTCCTGTCCTGCCAGTTCCTGTTAGTTTCTTCCCTCAATCCTATTATGATCACACATTTTTCTTTTCAGCAATATCTCTCACCACATACTCATTTTCCTTTAGTGCCTTTACCATTTCCTCTGCGTAATCCCTTTATTTTCCTCTTCCTGCTTTTTTACTATCTTCCTAAACGACCTTTGTACCTCCTGATGTTCATGGTTCACTTCTTTCATCCTGGTATCAATTAGATTAAGGCATTCCTCCTTCCTCAAGTCCCCTTCGGATATTTTCATCTCCATTTCCATGAGTTTAGCCTTCATCTCTTCACATTGTTTCCTTAGTTGTTGGTTTTCTTTCTCCATCTCTACTTTTTCCTTCAATAGCTCTTTATTCGCTAACGTTAACAAATAGATCTCTTTTTTTGAACGAATCATTCTCGGCTAGAACTCTATCCAGTTTTTTCTTCTATGGACAAAATGTTTAGGAACTTACTTTCCAATGCCTGGATTCTTGCATCCATATCTAATTTCTCCAGTCCTTTTGGCGTAGTTATAAAACCTTCAAAGTCTCTGGCTTGTCTAGACACCATGTTTGTTATCGTCAGCTGATTACGGCCAAAACAATCACCGCCCACACTCTCCTTTCAGGGACCACTCTCCATATCCCTCACTTTCAACACTAAGCGACAGTAGGACATTAACAGGACACTAACTTAGAGTTACTCGGGCCCTGTAACACCATAGGTATTTTCCTTCTTCCCGTCCACAGCTGGAAACGAGCCGTCCTCTCTCAGCGACGGCGACGGTGTGTGTGTGTGTGTCTATCTGTCTGTCTGTCTGTCTCTCTCTCTCTCTCTCTCTTTCTCTCTTTCTCTCTCTGGTATTTTTACGTAGGTATTGGTATATCGGTATCATAATTTCATATCGAAAATTACTGTACTGGTACGTTTCAGAATATCAGTAATACCTATACCAACTCTTTTGTCGATACCGCACAGTATACTGCTGTATTATAAAAGTGAAGCTAGTGGGTGGAGCTTATGAGGCGGTGGGCAGAGCTTTTAATCGTAACTGTTAAGAGGCTAAGTGGTTCTTCCCTCAAGGGCCAGGGAAACAATGTAATCCTTTCTTCCTTTTGTTCAGTATGTACAGCTCAGTCTATATTAGGGGTGTGGTAGGTGGCCTGGCAGGAACAGACTCCCTGCCACTGGAAAACCGGTTCAGGGCAGATCTCGACCCTTGGGTTATGGGAGACCTGGCAGGAACAAATGGCCAAATGGCAGCGTGTAGCTTGGCGGGCTTCTGGGTCCCAGATCACTTCTCACTTGATGAGGTTTTGATGACACAGCGACTGTAGACAGGGCGTGTGCAGCAGTGTCAATCAGGCAGGTCCCAGAGGACTCCTCTTGGCCTCTGGCAATGGTAGGAGTGACGTCTTGATCTTGAGACAACACACAGCGGCCGCAGGCAGGGTGTGTGCAGCAGCGTCAGTCAAGCAAATCCGGCCGGCAGTTTGGGAAGGAAGGAAGGATAGGGGTGAACCTCTGAGGATGGTATACTGTGTCGTGCCAGAACTCTGCTGGGGATGTGTACTGGGTCTCACCAGAAGGAAGGGAAAAAGAACTCTGGGAACGTATACTGTGTTGTGCCAGAAGGAAGGGAAAAGGAACTCCGGGGATGTATACTGTGTCGTGCCAGAAGGAAGGGAAAAGGGACTCTGGGGGCACATACTGTGTTGCACCAGAAGGAAGGGAGAGGGAGGAAGGTTGCTGGTGCCAGCAGACTGCCCGGGGGGTGGTCATCTCGCCCCTTTTATTCACCTCGGGCTCCAGAGGGGACACACAGCACATGTGTAGACTGCATTTGGACCCGTGCTTTGGCTGTGGCATTGTCATCAGTGTCACAGCAACTTACATCCAAAACATTGCCCTCTCCCGTGTTAAGCAATGGGAAATTGCCACTCTCTTTTTTAATTTTTAGAGGAAAACTCAGAAAGAACTGATGGTTTGACCTATGTAAACGACTTTATAGTTTTCTGAATATGTCATGTAGAACTCTTATTAACAGTGTTAATACGAAATAGCTACAATATTGAAAGAAATACAGCAGGCCATTTCCAGGAGAAATTATGGCAAAATGTTGCTTTTCTCGTTTATTACAATGCAAAAAACAAACAGTTAAGTAATATTTCAGTGAATGATGCTTTTTCCAATGCCTTGCAGTGACATGAAATCACATATCATTCTAAATAAAAGTTAGAAAGAAGAGAGAGAGAGAGAGAGAGAGAGAGAATAATTGATGTATGTCTCTTAGAGAGAGAGAGAGAGAGAGAGAGAGAGAGAGAGAGAGAGAGAGTATTTGACATGTTAAGTAATTGCTATACCAAGAAAAATCAACCTTCAGGCCAACTTTCACCTGGTATTCAGTTTATTTATTCTTTATTTAAATACACATGTATATATACATATTTACATCTACATGCACATGTATATTTACATGTGCACATGACCTTGTTGAGTCATATGTTTGCCCTAAAGACAGCTTCCCACCTCTCACCCAAGTCCACCAAAGCTGCAAAACATTGTATAGTCTCATTTGTATGTACGATTTACCATCTAAATCTATTACAAGTCTGAAGATCACATATATGGTAAGCACCCTTGAAACATGGACATAAGATGGAAAATAAGGAGTGTAACTCAGGCGTTCCCATGTATTTTTAATGGGTGGTTGGCAATGTTTTGGGTGTAAGGAGGTAGAGGCAGCAGCAGATCAATAGTGTGCTGGCTTTACTTTTGTGAAGCTACCCGCGTCCACCCGAACAGTCAATTTGCGTTGTGTATCGTTGTTCATCCTTTCTGCATGTATGTATCTGTGCTCCTCAGCAGTGTGTATTATTTCTTAAGTTTTGTAAACTCAAGACCTCATGATCATGGGTTCCAAAAGTAAAAATAAGAAGGCTGAAAAGAAGAAACTTAGAAAAGTCTCGCAATGGATATGAAACACAAGATAATTGCAAAATATGAACGTGGTGTGCGTATCTGTGACTTGGCCCTGTGCGCTAACGCTAGTAGTAACTAAAGTCAAACCATTGTTGGTGTATCATTCTGAGAACCCCAGGGTCTTTAAAGCACATAAGGTGTTAAAAGAGAAACTCCAGGTCATGTGGCGTGCCAATAGTAAGGCATGGGTAACTCGCCAATTCCTCCTCCGTACTACATATACAAAGTTCTACCACAGCGTCGGTAAGTACGAATGCAAGTTGGGTGTTTTCGCTCGCGCTAACTCAGCAGGTTTGGCGAGAAACACACAAAATAGCCTATATTCACATACTGATTACACTTGGAAATTCAATAAACGAGTGAGTACAAATGATGTTCTGCCCACAAGCAACGCTTCCTCTTTGCAATGCAAAAAACCAGAAGTCTCTAGATGCTATGGTTACCAAAATATCACAGGTTGAATGAGGTGGTATCATCGGTGTTCATGGCCTTGCGTCCAATCGGGTTTAGCGACCTTGGCTAGAGCGATAGAAGACGGTCCCCTTGTATCTCTCTCTCTCAAGAGACCCGAGGTGTAGAAGTAAGACGTGCGGGAGAGGTGGCGGAATTGGACACCGTGAAATTAATGTCGCTACCACCATCCATCCATCGTAGGAGTTGGTGACACAGTGACGTATAGCATATGTTCACTTCTGATGAATGTTGCCAGCTCACAAGCAAAGAAGACGGGAAGAAAAATATAGCCCAAAAACGCCTAAACGTCTATCAACGTGCCCTGAGTCTTGCGTAATGAACGTTTATCGACGTGTCCTGAGTTTTGCGGGTTAAGTTGTTATTTTGGGCAATATAGTACATTTATATCATGCATACAATAAACATTGTATTTATCTTATATTACATCTATATTTGGTTGGTATTTAATGCATGTTAATTTTTTGGGGGGTAAATTCTTATCACTAGAACGAATTAATTTTATTTCCATTAATATCTATGGGAAAAATTGATTTGATATACGATTAATTTGATATACAATGATCGTCACGGAACAAATTAAATTCGCATGTCGAAGTACCACTGTATCTTAGTTGTCTCATACGAAAAAGAAGCAGAAGTAAATTACCAGTCCAGTCCAGTCCAGAGGCATGTGCATAGCATATGCCTCTGGACTTAATAAAGAATACAATAGAAGGTAAGAGGAAAGGCTAACAGGGATCCAAAATAGTCAAGTATAATATACTTCATTCCTTGCAACAATTGCATGGCTAGTTACTATAGTGAGACTGCTCAAGGGAACACAAGAGCGACATACGACATGTGTTTTCACCGAAATACTAACTCTCTCTTTCTACAAAAGGATAAACAAAGGCACTTGCTAGGTTGGGAAAGAGCAACAATTATACACAACAGATTTGAGAAGAGGAAGAGAAAATTATTTTATTTCTTTTTTGGTGGGGGAGGAAGGGCAGCATGCCAGGCAGTTATGGTAGTCTTTTTTTCCTGTTGTCAAGTGTGTCAAGTTGGTGGAGATCTGAAGACCTTAGAGTCTAAGTCTTTAGACAAAATGAAAAGATGCTTCTTAAATAATTTCAGTAGAGGTTTTTTTATTCAAAAGAAATAGAATAGCATATTTCTCATAAGATATTTCTTAGCAATAAATGCTTTTTTTTTCAGTTTTACAGTACACATTCTTGGTCACATTTTATGTAGAACTTATGAAACAATTAAAGTTGGTCAATAAATTCTGTCCACTTCTTAAACTCAGCTTTTCCTCCAGTTTAACTGTTTTGCTCATAGGGCAAATCTCTGAGGGGATAGGTTTGCTTACATATACCTTGGGGAATCAAACCTATTGATATGCAGAAGCAGATGTGCCATAGATAGCATGTTTTGAACAACCATTAAGATAACCGTTAAGAGCCACCTTGAGATAAGTCTTTTTTGAGACCGGAAAAAGTAGCAGCCAATAATTGTTCTTGAAGGTTTGTTTCCAGCAAACTTTTTTGAGATCACAAGAACAAAAAACTAAAAATGTCTACTGCTATAGCTGTTAAGTTGCAATTTTTTTTTCTCTGTACACACATAATTGTTGAAAACAGCAATATTCACTCTATATAATACACTATGCCTATATCTGTGTCGTGAGACGTGACATGATGTCTTGACCCACATGTACTACAAATTATGGATTCCAACTTCTTGTTTCTTACAGCTGTGTTCAAGCTTTTATATTAAATAATCCTTCCTTCTCTTTTTAGCTGGCGGGGCTGCAGCTCAGCACTCCCAGGAGGTCGTCTGTTACCTTGGCTCCTGGGCTATATACAGACCTTCAAATGGCAAATTCAGTATAGAGAACATTGATCCTACATTATGTACTACTTTAATCTATGCCTTTGTAGGCATTGACAACACCACCTACACTATGCAGTCCCTTGATCCAGAGTACGACTACAATAAGAGTAAGGAAATTTAAATGTTGATTGCCTACCTACCTCATAGCTTCATGAATACTAGGTGTCTTTTTCAGTTCTTTGCAAAAACATAGGAAAGCATTTTCTTTCCAACGCATTCTTTCATGCAGGTCTCATGGGAGCTTCAACCCTGACAACTACTCTAGGCCGCAAGCTTTTTAAGTTCCTAGAGGAATTGACTGTAGAAATAGGCGGGCAGTGGGGTGAAAGACTCAACCACTTGTGAATATTGATAGAAATATGTTAGATGAAAACAAGCCGATATGTTGGTATTGTTTTCAATAAAATTTTTAGTATACGGAATTACCAGTATACAAGTTAGTTATGGAGGAAAAAACCATTATCAAAATTGTGTTCCATGAGTTGTTTCAAATTAAGTTGATAGTTATATTTGCTTATAATGAACATGGAACATTCATGCTTTCCAGTGCCTTGCAACATTCTGACAGGGCATGTAAAGGTGTCTGGATGGTCTTCCTATTTTGAGCCATGTTTTCCAACACATCGTAATTGCATTCTGTTGCAATGCTGTAATGCAGTGTAATGTCATAACTGATAGAATCAATTCATACTCAAATTTTCTGCAGAGCCACTTGTAATTCCACAGGGGATGCAAAGGACAGGTCTGAATAAACAATATGTATATGAGATAGAACATTGCCTTAATATGACAGAATATGAAGAATTGAGCAAGACACCTTGCTTTCGTTTCTGTGAATGACCTGTGAATTTGGATAGCTACTAGACATGCTCTTTACATCACTCTTTCCCCTTGCTCAATAATCACTAATACTAAACCAAATTTTGTTATATCATAATACGTGCAGTTTCAGGACCAGTGGTTCCCAAACTGTGGTATGTGTCCTACTAGTGGTATGCGAAGGCCTTCTAGGGGGTTACATGAACACTTTCTGGATCATATGTGATTTTTGTTAAGTTGAATTAATTCATTTCCCAGAAAAAAATATTACACTGGTCTGCGATGTTTTCAAGGTCTAACATGTAATTCCACAGGGGATGCAAAGGACAGGTCTGAATAAACAATATGTATATGAGATAGAACATTGCCTTAATATGACAGAATATGAAGAATTGAGCAAGACACCTTGCTTTCGTTTCTGTGAATGACCTGTGAATTTGGATAGCTACTAGACATGCTCTTTACATCACTCTTTCCCCTTGCTCAATAATCACTAATACTAAACCAAATTTTGTTATATCATAATACGTGCAGTTTCAGGACCAGTGGTTCCCAAACTGTGGTATGTGTCCTACTAGTGGTATGCGAAGGCCTTCTAGGGGGTTACATGAACACTTTCTGGATCATATGTGATTTTTGTTAAGTTGAATTAATTCATTTCCCAGAAAAAAATATTACACTGGTCTGCGATGTTTTCAAGGTCTAACATATAATACATGATTTTAGGCCAGTTTTTTGCACTGAATCCAAAAATCATGTTCATTTTACTCAATCAGATCAGGTTAATGAATTATTAGCACATAAAAAATATCCTAAATTCCGATCAATTTCTAGGTGAATAGAACACAATATTGAAAATATTAGACTGATTTATTCACAAAAGGCTTACAAAATATTTTGAATAGATAGCAAGAAGAGTATAATGAACTAAGGAAGCTACGCATGGATGAATGGTCTCTTCAGGGGCTTCCGTTTGCGCTGAGCAGACTGCACATCCCTCTTTAGGCACCAGGAGTAGTTGGCCAGAAAGTTGACATCCCATCGGCCTTGATAGCGTTCCTCCATAACTCTGATATCTTGGTGAAAACACTCACCCTGTTCTTCACTGAAGTCTCCACAATTTTCTGGAAAATAGTCCAGATGAGATCGGAGGAAGTGCATTTTCACATGACATGCGCACACCAAGTTAGCGGAAATTCTCCATTAACTCATCAACCACCTTCTGATACTGGAAACTTCTGTGGTTGCCAAGGAAGTTTGCAATGACTGACTTAAGGAACAACCAGGCAGAGAGTTCAGCAGGATTCAGTGCATCATCAAAACTAGTATCCTTGATGAGTTCCCTTATTTGAGGACCATCAAATATACCTGCGTTAATTTTCTCCATGCTTTTTCGTTGAAATTTCTGATGTAAGAAAGCAAATCCTCCACCTTCCCTGTCCAATGCCTTTACAAAGTTCCTCATTAGACCGTGTTTGATGTGGAGATGTGGAAGCAATATCTTGCTCGGTTCAACCAGAGATTGGGACAAAACGTTGTGATCCAGATTTTAATCCTTGTCTTGATGGCCACTCAATGCTGGTCATCAGCATGGCTATCCCATAAGCACAGAAAGCATGGATACTTTGTGTAACCACCTTGAAGTCCTAGGATGAGTCCAACAACTTTAAGATCTCCACAGATCAACCACTTATGTTTCTGGTAGTTCAGAGCAGACAACAGACGTTCCATGCTTTTGTGGGATTCTTTCATTTCAACTGAGTGCCCAACAGGGATCGATGAAAACTTGTTTCCGATATTCAGAAGAACTGCTTTGAGACTTCTGTTAGATGAATCAATGGAAAGTCTCCATTCCATAGCATCATACTTCAGACCAAGTAATTCAATCAGGTCAGCAATATTGCTCCAGTAAACCAGCGAAGATGCTTCATTAAACATGAAAAATGTTCTAAATTCTCTCGCGCGGTCCCGACATCAATAGAATGTTGTTCCTGGCGCCAGTAGATGTTTCTTTTGAAGACGAGAACCCAGTAGCTGGGCAGACTCCTTCGAAAGGTTCAGGTCTCATTTCAGGTCATTGAGTTTGGCTTGGGTCAAACGCACTGGTTGGTCGTCGTCTTCTGGCCTGTATTAATCACACTTAGCTGTATCAATCATGTCACTAGATTTGGAATCAGAACTAGATTCCATGGTGACATTTGACTCAGGAACACGAAGATCGGGGCCATGGGGGACTGGCTTTATGGCAGAAGGAACATCAGGGTATTGAACATGGTGCTTGTTCTTGCGATTGATGCCTTTTAGATTTGTCATGCAAAAGTAGCTGTCGGTAACATGATATTTCCTTCCCTCCACATCATTGGGACACCAAATGGCATACTCTTCCTTTTCTTGTTCCTCCAATCCCGTAAGTTCTCTACACATGTTTTGCAGCAGATATGGGGAGTGAATAGCATATCCTGGTTCCCTAGTTTGACTCCAAAGTAAGCGTGATATGCCTTCTTCACAAAATTATAAAGTATACGAGACTTACCGTAGGTCAGTTGAAGTATGCTTTGGATTTTAGGAGTCAAATCACCTCTGCCGTAGTGGAGATTTTTACATGAGATAAGCCATCCGTGCACCGGCCAGTCAGACTTCAAAGCCACGAACGCCCACATGATATCAGCTAACATGTACGGTAATTAATCATAAATACAAGTAATCCTTGTAAAACATGTGGACAAGGGTGGGAAGTGGTGGGCATGTAAAAATCTCCACTACGGCAGAGGTGATTTGACTCCTAAAATCCAAAGCATACTTCAACTGACCTACGGTAAGTCTCGTTTACTTTATCATTTTACTTCGTCAAATCACCTTCTGCCACGTGGAGATTCCTACATGAGGCTTTAAAGCCACGTGGGTGTCGTGCCTAAACAACTGCCTCTCAAAAGCATTGTGATATGGGATAAAAAACCACGATCCTGCATTGGAAATTTCATTATACGTACATAAATCCATTATCACATGAAGTTCACTACCCATTACAATTGAACCTCTATACCAAATTTCAAATACATCTGTATTTTAAGAGACTAACAAAACCACTCTGGCAATTCCAACTTCAGCCACACTACCTTTGTCCCAATAAACTTGCAAAAGTAATTTTTAAGCAATTTTTTCAATATCCAAACATAAGAATACAATTGTAACACAAAAGAGTAACCAACCTACTCCAACACTGCTTCTTGAAAAGAGTCTACTTCTTTAACAACTTGTTTGTCATAGTACTTTGCAAAAGTACTTTCTTGTGTCCATCCCTAGAATATGCTTGAAATTTAACAGTCCATATATTAAATGTAGGCCTACACTGCTTAATGTTTCCCCTTAAATAAACTGAAATGAAATCTTTATCTATGTGCATACCCTGTGTACACAACAGGTGCAAAGTTTTTACTCTAGCTGCTTAAGTCAATGCCATTAGCATGACCAATTTCAACGATAAATCCTTAAGTGTCAAAATGTGCAAAGGATACATAGATGTTAACATTGTCAGAACTGGCTGAACATCCCACGTTTCCGTGTATCTAGTTTATGGTGGTCTTAGGTTAAATATGCCCTTCATGAACCTGATGACTAATGGATGATTACCCGCTCTGTATCCATTCACGACAATCCCTAGTGACGAGAGGGCACTTCTTGCAGTGTTGACCAACTCATAACCCACATTCCTGTTGAAAGTTTCAGACAGAAAATTTATGATGTTTGAGGCAGTGGGATCAAATGGACTAACATCCCATCTATTACAAAACTGTGTCCATCTCTTAAGGTGTGGTCTATATTGTTTCCCCGTCCTCGTTTTTCACGAGGGACGCACCTGCTTCGCATGTGCTACCGATAGAAGGCACGCCATCAGTTGAGTGTGCCTCATAATCGGATGTTCCTCCCCTGAAGAGAGGTTTACTAGCACCTCTCTCTTTTGCGTGATGAGGCGAGAGTGATCTATCAGCATCCTGACTAGTGTGCCCATCCATGGTTGTGATAACCACAGCAGGACCACCATCCACACTCTCGCCTCTTCTGCACTTAACTTCTGCAGACACCTAGCGATCAGTGAAAAGGGTGGAAAGATGTATGAAAGCTTAAATCTAGACCAGTTTAAAGTGAATGCATCCAAATATGTTGCACCTGGATTTGGGTTCCAAGAGCAATAGCAAGGTAGTTGTTTATTGAGCCTTGATGCAAACAAGTCAATCACCGGAGTACCAAAAATAACGCATACCTGTTGGAAAATATTAACATTGAGTTTCCATTCATGTCCATCCTTAACTAACCGAGACGCCGAATCCGCCAACGTGTTCGCCTTTCCTGAGATGTGAGAACATGTTATCCAAGCATCATATGTGATGCACCAATCCCAGATATTGGTGGCTATCTCATTACAAATACTAGATTTTATACCACCCATTTGATTAACATAAGTCATTGCAGTAGTATTGTCACAAAAGACCTTAATGTGTTTTCCTTTGAGAACTGGAGCAAACACTTGCAAAACTAATAGAATGGCCTTAAGCTCCAATGCATTAATGTGCATCAACCTTTCTTCAGCTGACCAACTACCTGTGACAGACTGATGGAGAACATGGCCGCCCCAACCTGTGTTTGAAGCGTTCGTATAGACGTCAACATCCGTGCCTGTTCTAAAAAATTTCCTATTCTGTCTAGAAATGTTATGAATCCACCATTGAAGGTCAGATTTCATACCCTCTGTAATTCCCATGTAACTATCAAAGTTCCCTTGTTTGATTTTCAAAGCTGCAATTTTTTCAGCTTCCAAATTCCTGTAATGTAGCTTGCCAAGCTCCACTGCTGGAATGGCAGCAACCAGTAGACCAATAACTCTGGCTACTACCCTGATTCTATCTGTACATTTATTTCTAAGTGTTTCACAGGCTTGCGTGATTTTGTGAATCCTGCGTTGTGGCAATGAAACAGTCATATTATTAGTATCAATAATATTACCCAAGTATACAATGGTCTGAGTGGGCTCTAGCACGGACTTGTCTTGGACTTGTCCATGTTAATGCAAAAACCTAGTTTATGAAGTAATTCAATGGTATCATCGACACAAGCCAGACAGCCTGTCCTAGACTCATTACAAATTAAAGAATCATCAATAAAACTAGTAATTACATGGCCTTTTTCTCTCAATGCAGCAAAAACTGGCTTCATCAATTTGGTGAAAATTCTTGGCCCCTCGGAAATATCATTAGGTAGGCACGTGAAAAACCTCTCTAATCTCACCGTCCTCCTCATCAGTGGAGTCCACAAACCCAGAAAAAGTCGCAGGCAAAGCAGCTGCCTGCAACCCCGAAGTACTTGCCTGGTAATTTACTTGGTGCATCTTTGGGTCAGGGGACTTACTAGCTGACAGTTTAGCCACTTCACCTTTCAAATGCACCAGTTCTTTCATGACCATTTGCCAGGAAGGAACATTTTCCTCATGAACTGGGGAGACGTCTGTGCACGTGTGCGCCTAACTGGTTTGTTTACATCTTGGCGGCGCCGCATCCGACTGTCATGCACCCTCTCCAGCCTTGCCTGGGAGTCGTCCAAGCTATCCATTGACCTCATGCTATCCCTTGATGACCCAGTGGCACTCCTCCTGCTGTTACCATGGCAGGACACCTCAGGTGGCAGGGCTGTGCAGTCCTCCAGCCCCTACATGACTGACACCTGCACTCAACGAGCCAAAAGCCTGCATTAGGCCACAAAAATTTCTAACTTGGCAAATTGGCAGGCCCATCCTATACCAATGCCCTATGGCAGGCCCATCCCATACCATAGATCCAACCTGAGTATATAGGGCAAAGAACCTGTCGTGACAAACGCCAATCGAAGGAAACACCGTGGAAAACAATGACCACGTCTGAAAAACACGTCTGACCAGCACGGGAATGGTCCAGCAACTGACTGGCCGGTGTGCGGATGGCTTATCTCATGTAGAAATCTCCACGTGGCAGAAGGTGATTTGACGAAGTAAAATCAGTGAATTTTGCTTGACGGTCTGGAAGAACCACATGTCCGCAGATGTAACAAAACCTATTAAAATGGTTTTTACACTTCCAATCCATTTTTATAGACTTGAAAATGGAAATATAAATTTTTATTAAAGGTTACCCACTAACCAGTTTTGCAAAAGCAAAGCCAATGAATGCTTAGATTGCGATATTTCAGAAAAATATGCTGGGAAAGAAGTTGACTGTATCTTAGAAACCAGACCTGACCCAGGAAAATAAACTGTATTTTCGAACTCAGCATGCAAAAATGGTTATAAATGAGTTGGAAAACCATTGACCTTTTCAAAAAAGTTTTGAAACGCAGACCAGTGAATTATTGTCTTACACAAGATAATCTGGCATTGATCAGCTTGTGGAGAAGAAACATGCATCCCTGGCATTAAATTGAGTTGTGGTCCTTATTGTTAGTTTATTTATGTGTTTTACTTGTGAATAAATTGATATTTGCTAGAACTAAGTTTTCTGGAACCAGGTGGTATGCAGGGACTGTATGGGGCCTCCAAGTGATACTCTGTAAAAGTTTGGGAAGCACTGGTTCAGACAGATTAGGACAATGAATAGGGACATCTAAAAGATAAAATACATCCAAAATAGGGTTTTCAGGTCAGGAAAGCTAAAATATATATAAAAAAAAAAATTTCACCTCTTAACTCTAAAAATAAGTAAGAAGCTATTGCTGTAGTTGTTATGATAGGCACCATCTTTGATATTACAAAAATAATATCCAGAAATCTGTAGTCTATAGGGACACTAACTTAGGATTATCAAACTTAATCTAACCTATCATTACCTAGCCTAACATATTCCAACCTACTCTAATCTAAGATTATTTAATTTAACTTGTCTGCTGCCAATGTACAGTACCTTTGTTTAGGTAAGCCAATGCTGGGTTAGGTGATGCTAAGTTAGGTAAGGCTAAATTAGGTATTGCTAGGTTAGGTTATATAATGCTAGGTTAGAGTAACGTCCCTAAGTTGGTAAATGGTACAGATTTCCGAAGGTTTCAACTACAAATTTCTGGATAATTATTTTCGGTATTATCAACGATGGCATCAGTCATAACAATAGCAGTAGTAGCTCTCTACTTATCTATTTATTTTTTATTTATACCATGTAGGCTTTTCATGCGAATTTATGGGCTAAAAGGAATACTTTTTGGGTTACCTCCTATCTCAAAGCCCAACCGCTAGGAAACCGTTGCCCCGAGTGAGGAAGCCCAACCTACACTCAGACTGTGGACAGGATTCGAACCTGTGCGCTTGGAACCCCTCGGACTCTAAAGCACGCATGGTTCCACTGTAGCACGGTGGTAAGAAGTGAAATTTGACCATACTTTTGCTTTCCCCACCCAAAAACTGCTTACCCACTAGGTCACCAAGATTGTAGGGGGTAGGAGCTGAAAATAATGGGAAACAGAGCTGCATGGCTAATCTTGATATTTACCCATGTGATAATATAAGCAACATTATAAATTAACAGTATCCAAAATTCAAAATTAAATATAGGAATTCTAGATTTATCACAATGAATATTCTTGATAGAGTCCTTAATATTTTTCCAAAGAATTTCTTGTAAGAACACCAAATAAGCAAGGAATACTAAGTTGTCTTAAAAACTATGTACTGATGACGAGGTCGCTGTGCGACTGATACAGGATAACCTAGATGGGCCCTGGTGGCCCTTTGTTATCCTATTATTTATGTTATGTTATGTTTTTTATGCTTCTTTTTCCTGTATTCATGTTGGGATTGATATCCTACAGAAGCTCTACAAAGGTTTGTCAACTTGAAGAGTCTCAATCCTCGGCTGAAGGTGCTGTTGGCAGTGGGAGGTTGGACAGAAGGTTCCACCAAGTACTCTGCCATGGCTGCAACGGCTGCCACCAGGAAGGCTTTCATTGACTCATCCATTAAGTTCATTCAGTAAGTTTCCCATGATATTTATACACTTCAGCTAAGGCTACGTGTTTATATTTGCCTGCTTTTCATTATGATGTAGATTATGTTTTTAATGTTTTTTTTTTTTTTTTTTTTTTTTTTTTTTATAAAATGCCAGCTTGATGTAGCATCAGTATGATTTGCTAATAAGGCACTAATAGATTTCACAACTTCACTATTGATCTAGCAAGATCCTATTGACTGCCTCCCTATTTTGTACCTATTGTATAGAGCAGTCATAGGTTATTCCTTGAATATATCCCTGAGAGAGGATAAGTCTACGAGATGGTCAATGAGAGTATACAAATCATGCTGACCTTGCGGCCTAAATTTGGCAATAAGAGGACAGTCCATGACATAATGATGCAAAGTAATAGCTTTGAAAAAATGTTATGGTATGTTGTTCTTTTCTTCCTTGTTCGAATAATAAAAAAATTTAGTTTGCTATGATTTTTATTAAAGCTACACATAAAAAATCTAATATTTCAATGCTCTAAATGCCAATAAGAATTATATTAGCTATGGTGCAGCACACAGCACACACCATACACTAGGAGAAGCACTGACTTCCCGAAAATATTCATAACCTAATCTGAGCCTCATTGCCATAGATTGTACACAAAAAAATGTTCACTTAATACTACTTGGCACAACTTGAATATATATATATATATATATATATATATATATATATATATATATATATATATATATATATATATATATATATATACAGGCAACCTCTGCTTAACAAAGGGGTTACGTTCCTAAAAAACCTTCGTTAAGCGAACCGATTATAACAAGTTTAACCCCTGACTTGAACTTCCATTGAGAGTAAACAAAGCGAGAGTGTGCATCATAGTACAGTAAAAGGTTTAATGAAAGTCAAAATTATGAAGTTAAACATTTAGGCAGTTCAATTCAAGTCATTATAATGTACACTAATGTATGTATGAACGTAACTTAATAATGTTGATGATCTTAGATTTATGAAGGGAGGGAGAGTGAAATGGAAAAGACACCAACCGGAAACCTGTGGAATGTAAACAAAGGGCGCATCATTGTATCACATACAAATCTTATATACCACATTTCCACAAGGCTTTCCATTTTATCCTTTGTAGAGTCACTAGTTCAGGTGGTTCTATTAGCTTGCAAGGAAGGTACGGTCTCACCAGCCTTCTTAATAGAGTCTGTTGACTTGAAAATAGTAGAGACAGTAGATTGAGTCAAGATGGTAGCGAGCAATGCTATTAGTTTTCTGGCCTCTCTCGTGTCTGTGAATAATATCCAGCTTCACTTCGAAAGTAAAAGATTTCCTGGTCTTCTTAGCAACGCTAGGCGACATTGCAGGGCGTTTTGGTGATGAGTTGAGCAAGGGAAGATGAGCTGCTGCTGACGCTTGATCCTGCCCTTCATGTCCTTTGGTTCCTTCCCTTGGCGCTTGTAGCCAGAATCGGAATTAACTTGAGGCGTGGAACCTGCTAACCTATTTAGGTTAACTAAGCTAAAGGGGAGATGCAGGGTAACACCCGCTGCCAACCGTCCCTCACTGGCCACACCAACTTGACTCATATCTATGAGCGGAGGAGCATCGGGGGAGGGTGGGGTGCCAGACGTGACCGCAGTTAACAGCGGTGGGGGCTGAAACTGAAACAAAGTTAGGAAGCTCCCTAACCACTGTCTTCTCAACCACTTCCTTCACCACATCCTTCAAACACGCGGGCTGAGCAGTACCAGACAGCCCCAGACAACTAGCAAACTGCGATATGATAGAAAGCACACTGGTAAGCTGTTCCTGCACACCTGCAGGAGGGGGAGCAACTACCTGTGAAGCAGAAGGCCCAGGATCCATGCTGGAACTTGGGGAGAGCACAGAGCAATCCCGACACTCCTCATCTTACACAAAACTACCGATTACCTGCTTATCGGGAGGTGCGGCATACGAGTGTAGTGAAGACGAATGCCTCTTGGTGAAAGACTTACTTTTGGGTCCCTAAGCTGCGCTGGTACTTGTAAGCCGTAAGCACCGTGTCTTCCTGCCACTCCTTGCACTCGTCACACATGCTGTCAGGAGTACACATGCTGCCCCTGCACTTAACACAACTGTTATGAGGATCTAGGGCAGGGGTTCTCAACCTTCTTCTCGTTATGAACCCTGTGAGTTATAAGACCATCTACCCGAACCAGTAATTTGACATCGAACAGAATGTTAATTTAGTGACTAACACTAACTCAATAGGCAAAGGTATTCTGCAAAGGATGTATCATTAAATCAGCCATCTAAGTACCTATGGAAATCTGCTCGTGAACCCCTGGGGGTTCACAAACTCTAGATTGAGAACCCCTGATCTAGGGAGTCGCTACTTATCTGCTTGGTACAGCCCTTGCCAATGCAGAACCTCCTGCTCCGCTGTGAGGGTGACTGTTCCTTGGCAGAAGAAGCACCTTCCATCACGAGAAATTTCCAGAAGCCGGAAAAAAACGAAGCAATTCAGGGGACAAGACGTCTATACTATCCAATCGCAGAAAAAAGAATGGCATGGTGGCCGCCTGCGCAGGTGGACGGGGGAGGGGGAACGGGGAGGCTTCCCGTTTTCTTTGTAACCCCTCACTCGCCTTACATACCAGTTGAGTTGTTGAGGGGTTAGTTATTTTCTATTTCTGCGATCAGGACAAAGTTCAGACTCTATTCCTAAGTCATATGAAACAGGTAATGCGACAAACACGTTTTTATAAGGTAGAGAAACATATACTTGTTATCATTACATTTTTTTCTTCAGTTAAAGCACAGCCTAACCTAATATCTACATGTCATCTCCTCCTCCATGCCCTCCTGGCCCATCTTCTCTTCCAGCCTTGCTGCAATTTCTTTCAAAAAAGGTCATCTTTGTTCCTGCCTAGCTTTCCTTAGTCTGATTTTTTTCAAAATCATTTTCTCCATAAGAAATAATGTGAAGAAATCTAATCCGATCCAAGAACTCGGATTCTTACCTAAGTAAAAAAAAAAAAAAAATGTAACTAAAATTGATATTGTTTTTCTTTTGGTGGTGAGTTTTATAAAGCATGTGGATGATAGTGAGAGAGTTAAATAATTACAAAGACCTACATGGTACAACAGACCTTGCAGTCCCAATTTCTTTACTTACACTAAAATAGATATTTTGGCAATATTATTTGTTTTGGTAGCACCTCCGTCTTTAATTATAGTATTAATGGTCGACTTAGCCATGGTGTTTATGCCTGACCACAAAAGAAAGAGACATGCAACTGATACTTCTCAAGGCTGGTCAAGATCCAGTTTTTGGTCGGCTTCTGATGATATAATTTATTGAATTTTTCAGTCAGAGTTTGAATTGTACATACAAGGTCCGAGGAGTTTGAGGTCAGCGGGTACACGGTACATGAAATAAAATGAAAATTTAACCTCACTCATAATTTTGTTTCAAGAGAGGTAAACAAGGGTAGTATGTGGTGTCATGACTTTCTGACCCATACAAGTTTTGGCATGCAAGTCATATTACAAACAAGTCATTTACCAAGCAAATATTTTCTCTTCATCCAAACAGGACATATACCAAGTTGGACTTATTCCAAAGCTGACATAATTACTGTATGTACATACATATATTATACATTTTCTTTTTGTTTTCAGGGATCATGGTTTTGATGGGCTTGACCTGGACTGGGAGTATCCTGCCAATAGGGGTGGCAAACCAGAAGATAAGGAAAATTTTGTTGCTCTTGTTAAGGTGTGTCATTAAGATAAAACAGTATCTAAAGTTATGATAGACTCAGATTCTAAAGTGTCTTCTCTTAACTGAGACTTTTAACTGGCCTTAGTGGAAGTTATTTATATATACGAGGATGGTTTTTTTTTTTATGATTTCAGTGATTGTTCAATAAGGAAAAAATACACTTGTTCATAAACAGTCTGAATGAAAACACAGATAATTTTAAGAATACAGTCCATGTACTTTTACACTATATTTATTTGAGGCATCACATGTTAGAAATTGTGTTCCAACTTAAAATATCATACACATACAAAGTTGACCTTTTAATACAGGACACTCCTTTTATACTATATATTTGCTCAATATTTTATAATTCCAATTAATGGAATGCCTGAAATCAACAAGTGAATACTGAAGTTATAACATCAAATGAATTATGTATTAATAGACAATTCATTGCAAAAGATTGCTTGATGGTAAGTTGTATCAGTGTCTCAAGTTTATTAACATGTAGTGCATACACATACAAAGTTGACCTTTTAATACAGGACACTCCTTTTATACTATATATTTGCTCAATATTTTATAATTCCAATTAATGGAATGCCTGAAATCAACAAGTGAATACTGAAGTTATAACATCAAATGAATTATGTATTAATAGACAATTCATTGCAAAAGATTGCTTGATGGTAAGTTGTATCAGTGTCTCAAGTTTATTAACATGTAGTGCATAACAATAATAATTTTATATGAAATTTCTTCCAGTGGCAACAATCAGTTTCTCTCTCTCTCTCTCTCTCTCTCTCTCTCTCTCTCTCTCTCTCTCTCTCTCTCTCTCTCTCTCAGATAACTAATCATCATCTGTCCACTCAACATGATGGTGTAATTCTTTTCACTCAGCCAGTAAAAGCAACCCTGTAAAAACATAATAACCAGTTGTCAAGTTCTATCTATATTTATTTTAATTGCAATATTGAATGCCTCGCAATAATGAACACTTTGGAGGTGAAGGGTTTTCCGTTACCGCGAACGGTCCGTTGCTGAGAGTGGTTTGTCTGTGAGACCCTTCAACACCCTCTTTCTTTTTTTTTGGTAGTTTATTCTCTTTAAATATTGCAAAAAAATATTTTCATAATTTAATGTCTTATCCTACACTCAATGTTGAAATTAGAATTCATTATTATTTAAGAAGTGTACAGTGTAATAAACTTTTGTCTTACCAAGAATAGATGAATAAATAATATAGCTTCCCGTTTGGTATAATGGCTAATTCTCATGTGGTACAGTGGCATTTTAACAAGCATTTTATGACTGCCTGAAGGGCATTGCTGTGGTGACTAGGGAGGGAGAGGAAGACAAGGGATTGTCAAAGTCAGAGTAGACTACCTCCACACTATTGCTATCTCCCTTATATATATATATATATATATATATATATATATATATATATATATATATATATATATATATATATATTTTTTTTTTTTTTTTTTTAGTGGGGATAGAAAGATCGGTATATATATATATATATATATATATATATATATATATATATATATATATATATATATATATATATATATATATATATATATATATATATATATATATATATATATATATTTTTTTTTTTTTTTTTTTTTTAGGGGGGATAGAAAGATCGGTGAAAAAAGAGTTTAGCTAGCTAGCTGGGAAAGAGATAATTTGGGTGAAAGGATGAAGTACAGAGTGAGGTAGAAGGGTGGGGGGCAGACCCCCATGCTGGTCATTTGTTTGTTTTGTGTTTTCGTCTTTTGACTAGCGTCCATTCTTCTTCATGTGTTGGCAGAGCCGTGTCACACGTCTTCGGTTATTTTGATGTTTGTGGGGTGAAGTACGATATTTGGATTGGCTCTTTTGAGACGTTCCAACATTGCCATGGCCGCTCGCATCGTTTTTTGGTCTTCACTTGCGGCTTTCTCCCGGTCTGCAGTGATTGGCTGGGTTGTTCTTTTTGCTGCGGCTGTCGTTGCTCTGGTCTGCCGTGTCAGTGGGGTGGGCTGCGGTGGGTTGGGTGGGTGAGGTGAAGGTGGGTTTGATTTCCCTGGCGGGGGCGAGGGTGTCTCTCCCTCACTTCCGCTTCCCAGGACGTCCACTTCCACGTCCTCCTCATCAACATCTTCATCTTCTTCCTCATCGTCTACTTCTACTTCTTCTCTTCCTGCCACGTCGTCCTGCGTCTCCGAGTCCGTCTTCTCCCGAATCTTGGGTTCGTCTCCCACTGGCGCTGCTTCCTCTTGTAGTCTTGTTGGTGATGGTGGTTAGGAGCAGCCACGGTATCAACTGAAGCATCTCCTGACTTGCCTCGACGGGAACGGCTCCTGAGGGTGCGGGTGGGGTTGGCCTTGGCAAGGGCACACAGGAATTTGGATGGCTGGCAGGCCATTGTGCTGCAGGATGGCAGGTACAAGTTCCTGCAGGCGACGATGGTTCCTTCCTGCCAATGCCTTGGCCGTAAATATACAGGCCATTACTTTTTCTTGTATCTTCTCCTCTGTGCTTTTTCTCCGTGGTGTGTGCTGGCTGGTCGTAGTTGGGGCAGAGGATGGTCCGGCAGGTGTCACATCCCTTGCCTCAGGTCCCTTTGACCCTTTGTGGATGGCGAGAAGGACTTCGTCTCCCTCCCTGGGCGGCCGATCCTTAAGAGCCCGGGTGAGGCCTGAGGCATGGCAAAAGATGTCTTTCCCTGTACGGAGGTCTTCGATAAACCCGTAACCTGCCTTCACGTTGTACCATTTAACAAGCCCAGTGTGGTGTGCAGGGCTTGCCATGGTGTCTCATGGAGTTGTCGGTTGCATCTGTGGTGAGTGTGTTGGACTGTTGTTGTGCTGACATTGTGTGTGTGAGTGACTCGCACATCTGTGTGACTCCTGTGGTTGTGTTGAGTGTCTATCTCCCCTTATATAATGGGCTTGCCTTCCTTTTCTAACTCTGTTTTACTTCTTTACACTGTCTCTGTCTTTCTTTCTCTCCCTCTTTTTCTATATAAATTCATGTTTCAAAAATTAGTCCCGAAATCCTCCTAACTTTAGTTCTGCATCACTGTTGAGGTAAAAATTAAGCTGTGTTCTCTATGGAAAAGTGTTCCCCTATCCTAAACATGGCATTTTAGCAGGGAAGTGCTCCACTGCTGAGTGCAAATACCTCACATTCCTGCACCTTATGCAGTCTTTCTACAGAGTATTGCCCAGCTGCAAACTTGGCTTATAGCCACCTTCACAGCCAATGTAAGGCAGTAATCTGCAACTTGAACAGGTATATCTTAGAGAGAGAGAGAGAGAGAGAGAGAGAGAGAACAGCAGGGGTGCGTTTGAGACGGCGCACCGGCACGTGCTGGCGCGAGACGTATCCTCTCAAACGCCGGTGAGAGGTAGCGAGTTGCCGTGCCGGGATTCTTTGGGACGCTCGCTCCCGAGAGGTGGTGCTGCGGTGACGTCATTAACAAACATGGCGGTCCAAACAACATGTTTCCAGTGCCCTTCGTGCCCTTTCCAGGGACTATACTATGACTTGGTTCTCCGTCACGCTCACAGATGCACTGGGAAGTACTTTACAAGTACCTGAATGGGAGAGGTGCTTTGAAGCAGCGGCAATATTTCGCAGTCATGGATGAAATATTTGCTGGAGATCCATCATAGCTCCTGATGCTTTGGCCGCCAGGGACGCGTTACCATAGCAACGAAGCGGGTTTGTTTATTTTACAGAGGAAGCTCCCAAAAGCGTTTGAAAAGACGATCCGGGAGTCTCGGTACGCCGGCACATGCCGGTGCGCCGTCTCAAACGCAGCCCAGGCAGCTGTGTTTTGTTTAAATCGCTATGCTTTCACCACTGACACTGGCACTGCACTGATGAAACACTTTGCTCATTATGTCATTTACTAGAAGAAAAGCTAGTCCACTTCATACTAAATTATCCTCGCTCAGAAGAAGAAAGAAATGAAATTGTAGATCTCCAAAGACAAAAATCAAGTAATTGGAGAGTTTTAGTTTGCATTTGTTTGTCGTCTGCACATTTGGCAGCTATGGTGCTCTCTCTCTCTCTCTCTCTCTCTCTCTCTCTCTCTCTCTCTCAGTGTGGAAGTTTAATTTGCTTTGCTTGCCCAACAACATTCAAACAGAAAGGCCTATCTAGCAATTCACTTCAGCAGGCCTCTCTCTCTCTCTCTCTCTCTCTCTCTCTCTCTCTCTCTCTCTCTCTCTCTCTCTCTCTCTATATATATATATATATATATATATATATATATATATATATATATATATATATATATATATATATATATATATATATATATATATATATATATATATATATATATATATATATATATATATATATATATATATATATATATATATATATATATATATATATATATATATATATATATATATATATATATATATATATATATATATACACACAGTAAGCCCCCACTTGGCTAATTAATTAGTCTGGCGTAACTACCGCCAAATGTGAATTTCGCCAAGCACGAGTTCTGTATACCATATAAATTGCCTAAAAAATGCCTCAATCAATCCTTGGTCATCGCCAAAGTCCCTCGTTTGATCCCTAAACTACCATCTTTCGAGCTGAAATAAAATCTTTTGCTTTCACATATTAGAACACATGTACAAAACAGACTAATAAACAATAAATAAAGCTAATAAGACATGATATAAAGGCTGTAACTCCTGTTATTCCACCCATTTTCCTCGCCCACTTTCGTCCTTACCCCCACTGGTACCACCTGTTGCACTAGTAGAGGCCATGTTGGTGGTAAATCGCCAGAATTCGTTCCCATGCTAGCAGAACAGAGGGTAGCACAAACAAAATGGCTGAAGAGAACTCTCAAACTGTGTTCTGATAGGTTTAGAGATGTCACCGGGGAGCCGCGTGGTTCGCCGTGCGGCCGCCAGGGTACTGCCAAGTTTGAATTCAAATTGCCAAGCGTGCATTCTGTGATTCGTGGCCACCCTATAGCCAAAAGTGAATTTCACCAAGCTGAGATTTGCTAATGTGGGGCCTTACTGTATGTTGTTATTATGATTCTTGATTGTTTTTTTATATGATATTATTTCTGCATTTTTATACTATTATATGTTATAAAAACCAGGCAAAAAGTGACAAAGAATGACAGCTTGGAGGTCCTAGTACCAATTTTAATTATTACCATAGGTTATTAACTTTGGCTATCGCAATTTAGGTTATCACACAGTGATAGATACACCAATTAGGCTCAATCGTGGAGGGTTGAGTGTGTATGTGTGCGTATACATATACTGTTAAACCTTGATAACTTGGACTCCAATAACTCAGATTTTGTGATAAGGCGGACTCTAACCACCCCACGAACTAAAGTCTGAGTTGAACTGTCTGCCCAGTTTTTTTGTATATATATATATATATATATATATATATATATATATATATATATATATATATATATATATATATAGTAATTGCCCACGTATCCGGATTATAGCAGCCAAGGCCCTGGCGGATACGCGAAATATCTGGATACGCGGAATTTCCTCATATGAATTGAGAAAAAAGAAAAACATGTACATAACCCAAATGGGTAAGAAAACAATGTATGAAAGCACATTAAATGATTGTGTATACATTAATGACTTCCTGGAGCAGGAAAAATGATAACATATAAGAAACCTGCTTCTCTACAAAATTGGGACACTATCTCAGTCATTATTAGTGTGTTGAAGTGAGATAATGATAGTGAAGTATTTACTGTTTGTCTGGTACACCTTTCTATCTCTGTCTCAACATAATTTTTGGTAAGTGTTATTGTGAGAACTATGTCATGTAAAGTTGTGATGAAGGCAGTAAGAAAAAAAAAAGTGTTTGAAAAGATCATATCAGTCTTATGATATAGAGAGATGGTGGAGAAGCCTAGCAGTGAGGCATGGGGTGAGGCGAGCATCTTGGAGAGGGAGATAACATGCATGACAGAGGGGAGAGGGGAGGCCAGAATTAAACTCCAGCTGTCTCACAACAATACATCTGTTTGTTTGTTTCTAGTTGTCTTCTCTTTTTGATGTTTCTCATTCTAATTCTTGTCAACTTACACCTGTCAGGCAAAAATTAGAGAGCTAAATGACACACACAAATTTTAATATAAAAGTTTTGATTAGAAACCATAAATCTTAATTTCACTAAAAATTGACTCTAGAAAAAAAAAAAACGGTGTGTTCCGTCTGGCTCAAGACGACGGAAAGAATTGACGGAACAGTAAAAAACCAACGGAAATCATTGAAGATGAAGGAAAAAGTGCTATTGTGACACCACCTTAAGTGCTAGCGCCTAGCGGGATCGAGGGATCGCTCGCGCGATAGGTTTGAATATGCTTGGGGGCAGCTCCGGATAGTAGCGAATTCCAGATAGTGGCGATCCGGATATGCGGGCGATTACTGTATATATATATATATATATATATATATATATATATATATATATATATATATATATATATATATATATATATATATATATATATATATATATATATATATATATATATATATATATATATATATATATATATATATATATATATATTCCTCAAACAGTACACAATTTAGTTCAGTAATCATGTTCACTTTATGTGATTTTCATATTATGCAAACCCTCAGGAATGTATTCCTCGCATAAATTGAGAAATCCTTGTGTGTATGTGTGTATATATATATATATATATATATATATATATATATATATATATATATATATATATATATATATATATATATATATATATATATATATATATATATATATATATATATATATATATATATATATATATATATATATATATATATATATATATATATATATATATATATATATATATATATATATATATATATATATATATATATATATATATATATATATATATATATATATATATATATATATATATACACACACACACACACACACACACACACACACAAGGATTTCTCAGTATATGTGAGGAATACATTCCTGAGGGTTTGCATAATATGAAAATCACATAAAGTGAACATGATTACTGAACTAAATTATATATATATATATATATATATATATATATATATATATATATATATATATATATATATATATATATATATATATTCCTCAAACAGTACACAATTTATATATATATATATATATATATATATATATATATATATATATATATATATATATATATATATATATATATATTCATGAACCAAAACCATTTTCCCCATAAGAATCAATGTAAAATAAATTAATCCATTCCTGAAAGGTGAACATACAGCTGTGTCTGAGAGAGCAACTCGGTATGCACCCTTTGGTCCCTGCAGTATTTGTGCGCCTCTCAACTGCAATAAGCAAAGAATAATCATTGCTATAGTAACAGGGTCTAACTGACAGCAAACCAGTATACGCTGATCTTTCTGACGACATTTATCATGCATCACTAACTGGTGGTGAAGTGCTTCTGTGCTGTGATCAGCTGTGATGACAATATGACGTGTAGGGATGTGCACGGGAATTCGGTATACGGGTATTTTTACTTCAACATTACTGGCATGAGAAGCATTTCGGTATACCGGTTATGTTTTTTTTTTTTTTTTTTTTTTTTTCGAAGAGTTGGGTGTACCTTGCCTCTCAACCCAACCATCTTGCTCCAAGAGCTTGTCTTCAGTGAATATCCACCTTTTAATGCTGTTTGTGAACAGGAATACCATCCCACAGCTGCCTGCCCACAGCCAGTTGTGTTAATGGCTTGTCCACATTGTGCAGTGGCAAGTTCAAGTTCTGCAATAACACCACCGCTGCCTTGTCAGTGTCAAGGCTGCCTCTGGCCCCTGTGTTCGCATGGAGCAGCCTCTTGGCAGACCTGACTGCTGCTTCTGCCTAGCCATTTGACTGTGGGAAGTGGGCAGATGTGACTCTTCTCTCCACTCCCAATTTCTTGATGAAGCTGCACATCTCCTCAGTGATTAAGTTGGTCCCACCATCTGTGGAAACTGACTCTGGTGTGCCCCAGTGATGGAAATACTGATGAAGTACTGATGTCAGCTTGCTTGACATAGCTCCACTTGGGAAATGTGCTCTCTTTAGCTACCCTTTGAGCCTGTCTGCATATGCCAAATACACTTGTCTGTTGAGCTGGAATAAATCTAGCACTGTATGTTGAAATGGGTACTGGGGTAGGGACATCAGGGTGAGGGGCTCATCTGCTTGCAAAGGTGAGTGGGTGTTGCAGATGATGCAGGTATCTCTGTGGTGTTGTAAATTGCCTCCTATACCAGGCCAGTACACTGCCTGCCTTACCCTCCTTAGCATCCTGTCTAGACCTTGGTGGCCTGAGTGGAGGTTTGCTGCCAATTGTCATCTGAATGCTTTAAGTATCACCAAGTGGTCAGATCTTTGCTCAAACACACATGTCATGTGACACCACCAACCTGTCCCTGACTCCGTAGTATTGATGCAGGCAGGTCGGCTCCTGGGTCTGCTGCGGGTGCCAATCTCCTGCTGTCTAGTTTAGCAGTGAATAGCTGATAGTTCTGTTCTTCAGCAGCTGCCTGCATCACCTCTATGGTGTCCAGGATTATGTGATCGTCGCTGTCAAGCATGGCCACCATTGCAGCTGCCATGGCAACCTCCACGTCAGTGGCCTGCTCTTTGTCTGTGACATCTGGTGGTGCACAGAGCTATGGGTACTGCGACAGGAAGTCAGTTGCCGAGTGGCATTTCCCTTCAAGATACCTGATCTGGTACTAATGCTGCAGTGTTTTCTTCAGGGCAAACAGTCTAGGGTTTGCAACATCTTTCAGCTCTCTGTTCCCCAAGAGCTTCCTACTAGAGGACGGTGGTCAGTTACAATGAGGAGGTTGGGGCACCCAAGCAGGAAAAGGCGAGCTTTGCGGAGGCACCAAGGGAGGTGGTGGCGTAATGGATAAGTTGGTGAGCGTGGGATCGGGCAGACGTCCACGCATAGGTTCGAATCCCACCACGTACAGCCTTAAAACACTTTGCCATTTGTCGAGTGGTTTAAAGTTACCTACATGTCACCATGATACCCAGGTTCTAGGTGGTTACACCCAAGATGAACTTCAGGGTGATATGGGCCCTAATATGGATACCACTATAAAGAAAATTGCCTGTGCCACTAATGGGCGGAAGCTGAACACTCATACACTCTTCAAGTGTGCCTACAGGCGCTATAGGCCTTACCATTAAAAAAAAAAAAAAAAAAAAAAAACAGCCAGAGCTTTGCCCTCCACTGGCCCTTAGCCTGCCTCTGCGGCCATGAGGTGATGGTTGCCACACAGTACCAGGCACCACCCACTCTTGCAACAGAAGGAAGCCTCTCCCAGGGGACAAGAACAGTATTGCTGCAGGACCACAAACCCACTGCCTACTTTGCTCCAATCTCTCATCACCACAGTGGGTCTGTCTTTGTCATAGAAAGTGAGGCCCTCCTTGGTGAACTTGCAGACTACCTCCTTGGCTTGGCAAATTTTCTCTTGCAAGTTTTCATCCCAATAGATTCTTTTCTCCTGTGGTTTCTGAAGTAGCTCCCGAAATGGCTCCATGACTGGTGCGGTGGCCAGAAAGGGTGCTAACTGGTTGACAAATCCATGCCAAGAACGGATATCGATCAAGGATGGTTCAGTGGGCATGTCAAAGTTCCTGACGGCAGCCAGCCTTCCCTCCATAGGCTTGTAGCCATCCAGCCTACGTGAAAGCCCACGAAGTCCATTTGCCTCCTACAGAACTTGAATTTCTCTGGCTTCAGGGTCACACCTTTTGCGGCACACATCTCCAAAAAACTCGGTGTGCCAGAATGCATCCTCCATACTGGCATCGAACAGTAAGGTGTCATCCACACACTTAAATTTTCTTGGAATCCCTGCAATGGTGTCGTTGAATCTTCTGGTGTAGGCATCTGGGGCAAAACAGTGACCATTGGGGTCCTACAGTACCTACACCTGCCCCAAGGGGTGATAAAGGTTGCGAGTTTCCTGCTGACCTCCTGCAACTCTTTTTGGTGAAAGCCCCAATGTGCATCTGCTATAGTCTTGTAGGTGTGACATGGGATGTGAGACACCATGTCAAATGGTATGGGATTGTGGTGGGTTTCTCTCCTGTAGGCAGCATTGAGATTTTGATAATCAATGGTGTGTCGTGGCTGGCTAGACTTTCTCACATCCTCATCCAGCTGTTTCTTCACTTCCACCTCCCAGTGTCTTGGCACCAAAGCTGGTGTATGACAGGCGTACAGCTTGGCATCAGGAACCAGGTGGATGACATGCAGTTTGCCCACCATCACTGGCAGAGGGCTTCTATCATTGTTGAACATTGATCCAGAAAAATGGCGGAGGAGCCAGCTCTTTAGTTGTGGTATGTTTTCTTCTAGTGGGGGAAATGGGACAATGAAAGGCTGCAGCAATGTGCCATCAGCTGGCCCAGGGGGAATGTTGCCAATGTTGGTGACAGTAGATGCTACAACTGGGGTCTGGTGAGGGAAGTCAGTGTGCACCAAACACAGATCCTTGCTGGCCTGTAGTGAAATGTAGCACCGAGTGGTAGTCTTCATGATGGAAACCTCTTGTGTTGTGGACCTGTTGCCATGATGCATGTGACAGGTGAATGCACCCATGGGCTTTAGGCTCACATTTGCCAAGTCATGTAGGCATCCTTGGCACACTAATGATGTTGCTCTGATGCTGAGTGTAGCCAGTAGTCCTGGCCCAACCACACACACCTGGGCCCTCATGTCTGGTAGCATTTGTATCCTGGCTAACGTCCTCTTCTGCTGTGCATCGCTGACAGTCACCCAGATGCATGGCTGGCCCTGAGCTTTCCCCAGAAGCTTCCACATCATTGGTCACAGCTGCTTTCTTGACTCTGCCCTTGCACACTTTGCACAGATGACTAATCTTGCCACAGTTGTAGCACATTTGCATCTCCGCAGGACACGAGCCTTTTGCAGGCTTGTGTATAGCCCAGAAGTTGCCACAATGAGGTTTGTGGGCCAGCTGGCAGATCCCCGTGGCTTGAGGCAGAACACTCTCCTGTTGTGTGTCCAGCAACAAAGTCACTGCAATAGCCAGCATCAAAGTTTTCCACCAAAACTTCCTGCCAAGACCAGGGCAGGCTGCGTCTTTAGGAGCTGCCTTGAATGCCACACAGAACTTGCATGAGGAATCCACATCACCAAATGACTCACACTTGCGGAACACCTCCTTTAACATGACACTCTCCAAGCCACTCACTAGCTTTCGGAGGAGCATGTATTCAGACAGGTTGCTGTCACAATTGGGGCACTGAAACTCACAATCCGCCGCACACTGAGGTGACCACGTGAAGTACTTACTGATGGATTCACTTGGTTCCTGGCTCATAGTGAAGAATCTGTACCAGTCAGCTGCCTGGTTGGTCACCTGGAGAGTGATGTGACCAATGGAGTCCAAGGCCTCTTCAATGCCCAGTGCCTGCCACTCTTCTGTGGCTCTGTGGTGAACCTGGCATCCAAGGACTGCTGCAGAGTGAGAGTGCAATGGAGGCGGATGTGCAGGGCAGCCTCCGTCGGACCTCAATCATTCAGGTCTAACCAGCACTGCATCAAACACCTCCACAACTGGAATGCTGTGGTGGACATCTCCATGTTGCACTTCTCCAGGGCCAATGACCTAGGGGCTGGTGGGTGAGGACTGGGTCAGGTCATCAGCTGCTGTTGCAGAGCAGAAATGACTTTAATCTGTGCCAGAAGCAGCATTTGCACCTGCTCCATGGCTGTAGTTACTTGTGGTGACTGACATCTCAACCTCAGTGTCTGGGTGGGTAAGCGGGGGCAATGTCCAGCCATGGTGGGAAGCTTAGGCCCATTAATCACTATGCCATGTAAGAGGTTGAGTGATAATATGTAGTTTGGCGTGTGTTCTATACCGAGACTTTGTGGTAACTACTTAGTACAACTTATGTTGGTATGACAGGCCCAACATGTTGCACATCTCTTACATACCTGTATATACATATAGTATTTGATGGCATATGGGACACACCTTTTTCCAAAAATTTCAGCTAATAAATCACCCTGTATCTAATGTGCACAGTTCAGACCTCTTGCAGGCTAATCTTCTCCCAGATGCTCACTAACCTAGCTTATGATGCAGTACTTCTACCTACCCTAACTGCATGCATTGTTACTTTATTACTGGTATACAACTTACTTTAAAAAGAATTATCATAAAAATGAAAGCAATTTTACCTGTAAGGTTGTAACCCATGTTTATAAATATCAGCTGATCAGAACCCTGACTCATTGCCATCTGGCATGAGGAGTAACACCAAGTTCATGATTATAAAGTTAATAGTGAAAGAAAAGAGGAAAATAGAATATAATTAATTGTAAAAAAAGAGAAAATAGAAAAACCTGTAACAACAAAAGTGAGAAAACAACATTGTAGGGGCCATTAGAAAGACTATCCACCTACTCCACATCTGATTCAATCCAATCATAACAAAACACACCAACACCCTCACCATTATGGATGCAGAAGGAAAAAAGATTGAGCTACACAATCTCCTACAAACTACATGTAGTACATTATGTCAAGGAGCATGACAATAGAGCAGCAGCAAGGACTTTTGGACCACCACCTACAGGAAAAATATGCATGTCAGGCAACAGCAAGGACCAACTGCAGAGCACAAGGAAAGGTAAACATAACATTCATTGCCCAGCCCCACTTTGGCCAAAAGTTGTGGATGACATTGCTTTTGCAGCAATGTTTTCTGCTTGTGCAATGTGCTTCTAGATTACTTTCAAAAGTGTATGCTACAAACATTTTTCTTGAATTTGACCCACTGAAATGGGGGGGCCGTCTTATATGCCAATGCATCCTATATACCATCAAATACAATATACTCAAATTTAATTTGTTCCAAATGGCTGTTCGAGTATCAAAAAGTTTGACTATCAATACCTATAAATCAGGTAATTCATTCTAATCTAGCAAAACATCAAGTTTATAAAAATTTCAATATATTTTTTTATAATTTTGATTTGTACATACCGTAAGTAAAATCTTGTGATGGATAACTTAGAAGAGGAGGGGAGAAGGGTGGGGAGGAGGAGGGAGGTTGCCAGGGGATGAGTCACCATCCATGAAAACCTTCTTGTAACTTTTCTCTTGGTGTGATTCCTGTGAATCCACTAGTGGAGGGCTGTGCCTCACTAACACTTGCAGTCTCACCAGATTCTTTATTTTCATTACTAATAAGCCTCTTTGGTGCCATCATAAGTTTTTAAATGAAAAACTACTTGACAGAACACAGGAAAATGTTGTTTTCTCAAGACTGCGGCAGGACTAGGGATGTGCATTGGCATCTGGTATGCCAGTATTACCAGTCATATGGTATCAGAACAGTACAGTGGTGGTTGTGAGAAGGGAGAGGGCAGAGCTTTGTATACAACCAAATGTGCGACTGTTTGATTACCATTTATTTTCACCACTAACAAGCCTTTGGTGTTAATGTAAGTTTATAAATGAAAGAACGGCAGATTGAATGCAGGAGAATGTTATTCTGATGACCGCTGGAGCACAAGTCACAACTGGCGTGGTGGGGGGGGGGAAACGGGAACGCCAGGAGCCTTTGTTTGTGTTCAACTATAAGGTAGTATTACTTTCGAGTATTAAATTGAACTTTTGCATTCAAGTATTGAAAAGTTTGAGTATTTAGACATTCAAGTATTGAGTCTCCACTGTATGTTGTTGACATGTTTTTCTGGTGATAAATTGTCACTTGTTGTAATACCCAAGTCTTTCTCCTCTTTTATTTTCTTATTTTCTACCCCTCCTATAGTGTAAGATCTCTTCTGTCTTCTTTTGCTTTTCCCTAATTCCCTCACTTTGCATTTTTTTTGCATTAAATTCCATTTCCCATTTCTTGCCCCACTCGTGTATCTTATTCAAGTCTTTCTGTAGTATTTCACAACATGTCATTTTACATTCGTTTCAGTAACTTTGCATCATCTGCAAATAAGCTTAAGCCTCATCAACCATATCTCTGGTATACACTATGAACATTACAGGGGCCAGAACCATTCCTTGTGGAACTCCATTTATAACTCTGCACCACTTTGATTCTTCACCTTTTTATCACTCTTCTCATTTCTCTGTCCTTTAAGAAGTCTGTTCTCCAATCCAGTACTTTTTCCTGTAAACCACCTATATTTTTAATTTTCCATAGCAATCTTTGATGTACTTTATCAAAAGCTTTTTTTTTAGATCCAGGTAGACACAGTCTGCCCATCTGTCCCTCTCCTGAATTATATCTATTGCTCTACTGTAGAAATTCATTAAGTTAGTGACAAGATCTTCCACTTCTGAAGCCAAATTGTCTTCCAGTTATTGTATGTGACTCTTCTAGATGTTACATTCATCCGTCTTTGACTATTTTTTCAGCTATTTTTGCAACCATGCTTGTTAGGGACACTAGTCTGTAGTTCAATGGTTCTTCTTTGTTACCTTTAAAAATTGGTACAATATTTGCTGTTTTCCAGTCTAGAGGGACTTTTCCCTCTTTTAAAGAACATAATATGATGTTATGTAATATCTCTGCCAGCTGGCCATTACATTCCCTCAATATCAAATTTGACACCCCATCCAGTCCTAAAGGTTTTCATAATCTTCCTGATTTCCCCGACTTCTACATGAATCTTTCTCGTTTCTTTTTCCCTGTGACCTGTTTATGCCCCTTCAAACTTGTTTTCTTTGGTGAATACCGACTGAAAGCACATATTCATTATTTCTGCCTGTGAGCTTGCATCCTTGTATATGACATTATCAACTTTTAATCTATCTATTGTTTGCTTCTTTTTTTTTATTTCCCATTAATGTACTTATAAAAGAGCTTTCACTCATTTTTGCATTTGTCAACTATGTCTTTTTCACAGTTTCTTTGTTCCTGTCTTGTGTTTGAACATATTCATTTCTTACTACCTTAAATTCTTTCCAATTATTAAGTCCTCCTCTTTTTATCCATCTATTCCATGCTGCTTCCTTTTTCACTTTTGCTAATTTACATCTTATGATATACCAGTCTCCTTTTTTCTTCCCCTCACTGATTCTGACTTTGGGAACGTATCTTTTAATCCCTTCATTATAAATATTCATAAACATATCCCACTTCCCTTGTATGTTATTTGTTGTACATAGTTGATATCCACTCAGCTTCTGCAAAATATTCCCTTAATTTTGTGAAGTCTGCCTTCCCATAATTATATCTTCCATTTTTGTGAAGTTCATTCTTATTTTCTGCTGAGCTGCTGTCTAGGCTGAATTCAGTTAACAGATGGTCACTTTTTCCTAGAGGGCACTGATACTTTATTTCTTCAATGACTTCAATATCTTTTGTAAACAATAGGTTGAACCTCGATGCCTCCTCATTTCCTCTAACTCTTGTAGTTTCCCTACTCCACTATATCATAGTGTTAATCATTATTTAGTTTAGTATAACTCTTTTCCTCCTTGTGTGGTCCAGTTTTCCCAGCATACCTCTTTGCAGTTGAAGTCACCCATAAGTATTATATTCCTGCTTTCTTGCAACATTTTTTAAAGCAATTACCCATATCTTTCAATATCCCTTTACACTCCTCTTGATTCCATGCATTAGTTTTTGGTGGTACATATGCTACTGCAACATCTCTTTTCCCTTATTCCTTTCGTTTGATTTTAATTTACTTCTGCCATACCTTCTCCCATCTCCACATTTTCCACTGCTATATCCTTATTGGTCAGTAACATCACTAGTCCTCCTTTTTTACTATACCTATATCTTAATCACACATTATAATTTCCATCACCAATATTTATGTCTCCTGCTGGCTCATTTAGTTTAGTTTCTGTTATGCCCATGATGTCTGGCTGCTTTATCTTAATGTAGTTATTGGCTTCCTGTAACATTGATATTACACCATTTATGTTTTCTGTATGCTACTGACCATTTAGTGTTTCTACTTACATTACTGACTCCTCTTAATCTTTCCTTGTCAGATACTACTCTCTCATCCTCTCATCCTTGACCTTCCTGTAGAACTTCTTCTCTTCCTCCAATCTGTTCTAGTTTTTTCCTTTGGCTCTCTTATAAGATTTATTTTATCTCTCTCCCCCTTATTCATATGCCATTTAATCTAAATTTTCTTGAATTGTTCTGTCTTGTCCAGCCTCCACACATGCTGTATCACCTCTGATACTGTAAATTGTGCTCTGAACTTGACTTTCAGAGGTCTTCTTCCTCCCTCTGTATACCTTACTAGTCTGTGCACTTCCTCAATTTCGTGTGTGTGTGTGTGTGTGTGTGTATTTACCTAATTGTAACATACGGGAAAAGAGCTATGCTTGTGTTGTCCCGTCTCCATATCTATTAATGTCCAGCTTTTTCTTAAAATCATGAATATTCCTTGCGTTGACCACTTCCACGTCTAAACTATTCCATGCTTCCACCCTTCTATGAGGGAAGCTATATTTTTTCACATCTCTCCTATAAGTGGCCATTTTAGTTTTTCCCATGCCCTCTCGACATTCTTTCATTCCACATACACAGATCTTCCCTATCCATTTTTCCATGCCAATCATCACTCTGTATATTGCTATCAGGTCTCCCCTTTCTCTTCTGTTTTCCAGGGTCGGAAGTTGCATTCTTTTCAGTCTGTCTTCATAAGTCAAATCTCTTAAGTCAGGCACCATTTTGTTGCAGCCCTCTGTACTTTCTCTAGTTTCCTTATGTGTTTCTTTAAGTTCGGAGCCCACTGTATTGTTGCATATTCAAGCCTCGGTCTTATCATTGCAGTAATTATTTTCTTCATCATTTCTTCATCTAAATATACGAACGCCACTCTTATGTTCCTCAATAAGTTCAATACTTCTCCAATTATTTTGTTTATATGTCTCTCTGGCGATAGGTCATTGGTAATTGTCACCCCAAGGTCTTTTTCTTCATGACTGGTTTTATGTCTTCATTTCCTATCTTGTACATACTCCTGATTCTTCTTTCACTCTTGCCAAACTCTATTTTCTTGCATTTTGTCGTGTTGAACTCCATTTGCCATGTACAGCTCCATTTCCATATTCTGTCCAAGTCTTCCTGGAGTAGTTCGCAATCTTTGTCACATCTCACTTTTCTTAACAATTTTGCATCGTCTGCAAATAGGCTCACATAACTGGACACCCCATCCACCATGTCATTTATGTAGACCGCGAACATTACTGGTGCCAACACTGATCCCTGTGGAACTCCACTCTCCACCAAGCCCCATTCTGATGGTCTGTCCTTAATTATTGTTCTCATTTCTCTTCCTACCAAAAGTCTTCCATCCATTTTAGTAAACTGCCATGCACTCCTCCTACCATTTCAAGTTTCCAGATCAGTCTCCGGTGTGGTACCTTATCAAAGGCCTTTTTTAAATCCAGATATATTCCATCAGCCCAACCATCTCTTTCCTGTATTACATCTATCACCCTCGAATAGTAACATATCAGGTTTGTCGTGCATGAACGCCCTTTTCTAAAACCAAATTGACACTCACAAAGTATGTCATTTTCTCCAAGAAGTCTGTCCATCTATTCTTCACCACCCTCTCACACATCTTAGCTACCACACTTGTAAGTGACACTGGTCTATAGTTCAATGGGTCTCTCTTGTTACCTGATTTATAGATTGGGACAATGTTAGCTCTTTTCCAGTCTTGGGGCACTACACCTTCCCTTAATGAGGCATCAATTACTTCACAAACTTTTTCTGCCAGTTGCTCCTGCATTCTCTTAAAATCCATCCTGATACCCCATCAGGTCCCACAGCTTTTCTCACTTCTAAACTCCCCATCATATTCTTGATCTCCTCCACAGTTACTTGAAACTCCTTCATAATCCCTTTCTGTTCCATTACCAGTGGTTTGTCAAAAGCAGTCTCCTTTGTGAATACCTTCCGAAAGCATCCATTCATAGCCTCTGCCATTTCCTGGGATCTTCACTGCATACTCCATTTACTTCTAAACTTTCAATACTTTCTCTATTTTTGATGTTGTTGTTCACATGTCTGTAAAAAGCCTTGGTTGGTCTTTACATTTATCAATTATATCCTTTTCTTGTTTCTTTCTTTCTTCTCTTCTAATCAACACATATTCATTTCTTGCTCTTTTGTAACTTTCCCACTGCTTAATCCGTCTTTTCCTTCTCCACCTCTTCCATGCATCCTCTTTTCTTGTTCTAGCCTTTTCACATCTATCGTTAAACCAGTCCTGCTTTCCAACTTCTCTATGTTGTCTTATTGGTACAAATTTTTCTCACCTTCTTTGTATATTTTATAAATTCCTTCCACTTTTCATTTGCTCCTTAGCACTCTTGAATTTCATCCAATTTGTCTCTTGAAAGAATTTCTTTAGGTTTCCAAAATCTGTCTTGGCATAATTCCATCTTCCCACTTTATATTCTTCATTTCTTCTAGATTTCTCTTCATCTATCACCTTGAACTCCAAAACTGCATGATCACTCTTTGCTAAAGGGCACTCCACCCTCATCTCCTCAATGACCATTGGCTCTGTACTAAAGACCAAGTCCAGTCTTGACGATGCTCCCTCTCCTCCAAACCTAGTATCTTCTTTGACCCACTGAGTTAACACATTTTCCATTGCCAGTGTCAATAGTGTATTTCCCCATGTTGTCTCTGATCCTTCCATTGACCAGTCCTCCCAACACACCTCTTTACAATTAAAATCTCCCATCATTATAGTTCGTTCACAGCCACCCAACATTTCTTCCAGACATGTTCCTGTATCACTTATCATTTCTTCATATTCCTGTACTGACCATGCATTTGTCTTAGGTGGTACGTACACCACTATGTAGTGCCTCTTTTTCCTTCATTAGTTTCTGCTCTGATCTTTAGCACTTCTGCCTTTCCCATACCTTCTTTCACTTGATCCACCTTTATATCTTTTTAACCAGCAACATCACTCCTCCTCCCATCTTACCTACTCTATTTCTTTTCCAAACATTATATTTCCCTTCTCCAACCATCATCAGGTCTTCTCCTCTCTCAGTTTTGTTTCAGTAAGACCCACAATATCTGGGTTCTTGTCCCTCAAGTAATCGTTGAGTTCTAAAATCCCGATATCACTCCATTTATGTTGGAATACATTACATTCCGCTCATACGTAAGTTTCTTTAGTCCTTTCTTGCTGTACTTTTCTGGGTTATGAACCACTTCCTCAGTCTCATATCCAAGATTCTCCAGAAAAACTCTTTCTTCTCCTCTTCTGTCCTCTCTTCATTTTTTTTCAAAGCCTCCTTTCTCAACTCATTTAACATTTCTCTTTCCTTTTCACCGAGATCTCTTCTCAACCAAATCTTCCTTGTTGTTTCCTGCTGGGCTAGCCTCCATGACTTCTCCACCAATTCATCTACATCCTTTTGTGACTTAAGTTTGATTCTTATTGGCCTCATACCTTCTCTTGTGAACTTTCCAATTCTATGTGTGTGTGTGTGTGTGTGTGTGTGTGTGTGTGTGTGTGTGTGTGTGTGTGTGTGTGTGTGTGTGTGTGTGTGTGTGTGTATTTACCTATTTGTGTATTACAGGGCCCACCTAAGCTCTCTGTCCTCCTCCTTCCACTCCTGTCATATCTCTCTTTCATCTGATTGACACACACTGCATCAACGACATCACTGCTCAGTTTATTCCACTTATCAATACTATGATCAAACTGTACTTCTCACGTCATTTAGACAGATGTCTTTATTAGGTTTTTTCCATGTCCTCGGAGATGATTACTTGTGGTCACCTTTATCAATATGTCAATCTTGTTCACGAATTTATACATAGTTATCATGTCTCCCCTTGATCTTCTCTCTTCTAATGTGATCAGCCCCAGTTCCCTCAGCCTTTCCTCATAGTCTAACTCCCTGAGTCCTGGTATCATCCTTGTTGCCAGCCTCTGAACCCTTTCCACCTTCTTCACATTTTTCTTCATATGCGGTGACCAGACGCAAGCTGCATATTCTAACTTCTTATTAAAGTGCATAGTATCTTCTTCATCATTCCTTCATCTAGGTAGTGGAATGCAAGGCCAATATTTTGAAGCATTTTATATGTTTTCCCAAATATCTTGTTAATGTGTTTCTCCGGTGACAAAGTGTTTTGCACAGTTACTCCTAGGTCTTTCTCCTCATTGGTCTCTTCAATTTTCTCATCACCCAGCCTGTAATCCCTGTTTGGTCTGTATCTACTTCTTCCCATTTTCATAACATGGCTCTTGTTTATATTAAATTCCATCTGCCACTCTTTACTCCAATCATATATTTTATCAAGATCTTCCTGTAGCTTGTTACAATTTTCCACATTCCTTACTCTCCTCATAATTTTAGTATGTGTGTTTCTCCGGTGACAAAGTGTTTTGCACGGTTACTCCTAGGTCTTTCTCCTCATTGGTCTCTTCAATTTTCTCATCACCCAGCCTGTAATCCCTGTTTGGTCTGTATCTACTTCTTCCCATTTTCATAACATGGCTTTTGTTTATATTAAATTCCATCTGCCACTCTTTACTCCACTCATATATTTTATCAAGATCTTCCTGAAACTTGTTACAATCTTCCACATTCTTTACTCTCCTCATAATTTTAGTATCGTCCGCGAACATATTCATGTAACTGTCAATTCCTACTGGCATATCGTTAACATAAATAAAAAACGTGATGGGACCAAGCGATGACCCTTGTGGAACTAAACTGGTTACCTTTTTCCACTCGGACTTCTTTCCTTTCACCACTGTTCCCATTTCTCTTCCAACTAAGTAATTTTCCATCCATTTTGTTAGTTTATCACTTACTCCTCCAATCTTCTTTAGTTTCCACATCAGTCTATTGTGTGGCACTTTATCAAAGGCCTTTCTCAAGTCCAGGTAAATAGCATCCACCCATCCCGTTCTATGTTGTAGTATGTCAGTCACTTTTGAATAAAAACATAATAAATTGGATACGCACGATCTTCCTTTTCTGAAACCAAACTGCCTTTCACTCAGAATGTTTTCACTTTCTAGATACTCACTCCACTTTGCTTTAATTACTTCTTCACATATCTTGCACAATATACTAGTCAACGATACTGGTCTGTAATTTAACGGTTCCATTTTACTTCCATTCACATATATAGACATAATGTCAGCTCTTTTCCACTCTTTCGGGACTATGGAGGTTTCCACAATATCAAATATCGGGTTCAACTATTGATCCTTACATTCTTTCAGCAACCTCCCAGATATGCCATCAGGCCCCATTGATTTATTAATATCCAAGTTACTTATAATTTTCCTTATATCTTCTTTAGTAACCATGATGTCCTGCATTTGCTTTATTTCCATAGGACTTCCTCCTGTAAAATGTATATGTGTGTGTGTGTGTGTGTGTGTGTGTGTGTATTTACCTAGTTGTATTTACCTAGTTGTAGTTTTACAGGGCCTGGGCTTTATGCTCGTGTGGTCCCGTCAACATATCTACACTTATCCAATTTTTCTTTAAAACTATGTACACTCTTTGCTGACACTACTTCCTCACTCAAACTGTTCCAAGTCTCAACACATCTTTGCGGGAAACTAAATTTTTTAACATCTCTCAGACATCATCCCTTCCTTAGTTTCTTACTATGTGATCTTGTGCTTCTAGTCATATTCTTCTCTCAGGATCAGTTTCTCATTATCCACTTCATCTATTCCATTAATCAATTTATAAACTTGTATCAGATCTCCTCTCTCTCTTCACTGCTCCAAGGTTGGTAGATCCATAGCCTTTAGTCTCTCCTCATATGTCATCCCTTTAAATTCTGGAACCATTCTTGTAGCCATTTTTTGTAGTCTCTCTAATTTCCTTATGTGTTTCTTTTTATGGGGAGTCCACACAACTCCTGCATATTCCAATCTACGTCTTATTTTAGTACTTATCAATTTCTTCATCATTTCCTTGTCCATATAGTGTGTGTGTGTGTATTTACCTAGTTGTATTTACCTAGGTGTATTCACCTAGTTGTAATTTTACAGGGCCTGGGTATCATACTCGTGTGTCCATCTATTCTTCACCACCCTCTCACACATCTTAGCCACCACACTTGTGAGTGACACTGGTCTATAGTTCAATGGGTCTCTCTTGTTACCTGTTTTATAAATTGGAACAATGTTAGCTCGTTTCCAGTCTTGGGGCACTACACCTTCCCTTAATGAGGCATCAATTACTTCACAAACTTTTTCCGCCAGTTGTTCCCTGCACTCTCTTTTTAAAATCCATACTGATACCCCATTGGGTCCCACAGCTTTTCTCACCTCTAGACTCCCCAGCATATTCTTTATCTCCTCTACAGTTACTTGAAACTCCTCCATAGTCCCTTTTCGTTCCATTACCAGTGGCTTGTCAAAAGCAATCTCCTTTGTGAATACCTTCCGAAAGCATCCGTTCATAACCTCTGCCATTTCCCTTGGATCCTCACTGCAGACTCCATTCACTTCTAAACTTTCAATACTTTCTCTATTTTTGATGTTGTTGTTCACATGTCTGTAAAAAAGCCTTGGTTGGTCTTTACATTTATCAATTATATCTTTTCCTGTTTCTTTCTCTCTTCTCTTCTAATCCACACATATTCATTTCTTGCTCTTTTGTAACTTTCCCACTGATTTATCCGTCTTTTCCTTCTCCACCTCTTCCATGCATCCTCTTTCCTTTTTCTAGCTTTTTCATATCTATCATTAAACCAGTCCTCCTTTCCAACTTCCCTATGTTGTCTTACTGGTACAAATTTCTTCTCGCCTTCTTTGTATATTTTTATAAATTCCTTCCACTTTTCATTTGCTCCCTTAGCCCTCTTGAAGTTCATCCAATTTGTCTCTTGAAAAAATTTCCTTAAGTTTCCAAAATCCATCTTGGCATAATTCCATCTTCCCACTTTATATTCTTCATTTCTTCTAAATTTCTCTTCATCCATCAGCTTGAACTCCAAAACTACATGATCACTCTTTGCTAAAGGGCACTCCACCCTCATCTCCTCAATGATCATTGGCTCTGTACTAAAGACCAAGTCCAGTCTTGATGATGCTCCCTCTCCGCTAAACCTAGTATCTTCTTTGACCCACTGAGTTAACACATTTTCCATTACCAGCGTCAATAGTGTATTTCCCCATGTTGTCTCTGATCCTTCCATTGACCAGTCCTCCCAACACACCTCTTTACAATTAAAATCTCCCATCATTATAGCTCTTTCACAGCCACCCTACATTCCTTCCAGACATGTTCCTGTATCTCTTATCATTTCTTCATATTCCTGTACTGACCATGCATTTGTCTTAGGTGGCACATACACCACTATGTAGTGCCTCTTTTTTCCTTCATTAGTTTCTACTCTGATCTTTAGCACTTCTGCCTTTCCCATACCTTCTTTCACTTGATCCACTTTTATATTTTTTTTTAACCAGCAACATCACCCCTCCTCCCATCTTACCTACTCTACTTCTTTTCCAAACATTATATTTCCCTTCTCCGACCATCATCAGGTCTTCTCCCTCTCCCAGTTTTGTTTCAGTAAGACCCACAATATCTGGGTTCTTATCCCTCAAGTAATCATTGAGTTCTAAAATCCCCGATATCACTCCATTTACGTTGGAATACATTACATTCCGCTCACACTTAAGTTTCTTTAGTCCTTTCTTACTGTACTTTTCTGGGTTATGAACCACTTTCTCAGTCTCATATCCAAGATTCTCCAGAAAACTCTTTCTTCTCCTCTTCTGTCCTCTCTTCATTTTTTTTCAAAGCCTCCTTTTGCAACTCATTTAACATTTCTCTTTCCTTTTCACTGAGATCTCTCCTCAACCAAATCTTCTTTGTTGTTTCTTGCTGGGCTAACCTACACGACTTCTCCACCAATTCATCCACATCCTTCTGTGACTTAAATTTGATTCTTATTGGCCTTATACCTTTTCCTGTGAACTTTCCAATTCTATGGAAGTCCTCTATTTCTTGTACTAAGTCTTTACCCTCCTCCTGCACCACATCAATGATATTATTTACCACCTCTTTAAGGTTTTTCTCCCTCTCCATCTTACTCGGTGTCTTATCCTCCTCAACTCCAAATATCACAACACATCTCTTTTTGTCTACGGTTTCCCTCACCAGTGTCTCATTTGACTTAATAACCTTCACAACTTTCTCAGCAATCTTCTCTTCTGCCATCTGTTCTATAATTTCAGTAAGGCCCAAAGCTTTCTCCCCAGACTCTTTGATTTCCTTTTGTGTGTGTGTGTGTGTGTGTGTGTGTGTGTGTGTGTGTGTGTGTGTGTGTGTGTGTGTGTGTGTGTGTGTTTCACTGTTTGATCTGCTGCAGTCCGATCTTCGGATAGGCCTGAGACCAGGCACACATCACACACCGGGACAACAAGGTCACAACTCCTCGATTTACATCCCGTACCTACTCACTGCTAGGTGAACAGGGCTACGTAAAGGAGACACACCCAAATATCTCCACCCGGCCAGGGAATGGAACCCTGGTCCTCTGGCTTGTGAAGCCAGCACTCTAACCACTGAGCTACCGGGCACGTGTGTGTGTGTGTGTTTATTTACCTATTTTACCTAGTTGTAGTTTTACAGGGCCTGGGCTTTATGCTCATGTGGCCCCGTCTCCATATTTACACTTATCCAATCTTACTTTAAAAGTGTGCACACTCATTGCAGACACTACTTCTTCATCTAAACTGTTCCACGTCTCAATACATCTCTGTGGGAAACTATATTTTTTTATATCTCTCAGACATCTTCCCTTTCTCAGCTTTTTACTATGCGATCTTGTGCTTCGGGTGTCATATTTTTCTCTCAGGATCAGTTTCTCATTATCCACTTGGTCCATTCCGTTGATCAATTTATAGACTTGTATCAGGTCTCTCTCTCCTTCTTTGTTCCAAGGTTGGTAGATCCATAGCCTTTAGTCTCTCCTCATATGTCATCCCTTCAAGTTCTGGGACCATTCTTGTAGCCATTTTTTGTAGCCTCTCCAATTTTCTTATGTGTTTCTTTTTATGAGGGGTCCACACTACTCCTGCATATTCCAATCTGGGTCTTATTATAGTATTTATCAATTTCTTCATCATTTCTTTGTCCATGTAGTGAAATGCTACTCCAATATTTCTTAGCAAATTATATGTTTCTAAAAATTCTATCAATATGGCTTACTGGTTGATTGTTTTCTTCCATCGTCACTCCTAAGTCCTTTTCCTTTTGACTTTCTCCAGTTCTACTCCATCTCCCATCTTATAGATTCCCACAGGTCGTCTTTCACTCTTTCCCATTTCCATGACATGGCTTTTGTTCACATTGAATTCCATTTCCACTTCTTACTCCATTCCCAGATCTTATTTAGGTCTTCTTGCAGTATTTCACAATCCTCCTTTTGCTTTATAACTCTGCACAGTTTCGTATCATCCGCAAACAAATTTATGTAGCTGTTCACTCCTTCTGGCATGTCGTTAATATAAATGAGGAAAAGTATTGGTGCCAATACTGACCCTGTGGCACTCCGCTTTCTACTTCTCTCCACTTGGACTTCATATCTTTAACTACCGTCCTTATTTCTCTCCCCCTCAAATAATTTTCTATCCATCTCAATGTGCTTCCTTTTAAGCCACCCTTCTCCTCTAACTTCCACAGTAATCTTGCATGTGGCACTTTGTCAAACGCCTTTTTAAATCCAAATAGATGCAGTCAACCCATCCTCTCTCTCTTGTACTCTATCAACTATTCTAGAATAGAAACTCAATAAATTAGTTACACAAGACCGTCCTTTTCTAAAACCAAATTGGCTATTTGATATTAATTTGTTGTCTTCAAGGAACTCGATCCATTGTTTCTTTATTATTCTTTCACACATCTTGCATATTACACTAGTTAGTGATACCGGTCTGTAATTTAAAGGTTCTTCTTTCCTTCCGCTCTTATATATGGGAACCACCTCAGCTCTTTTCCATTCTACTGGCACTGTTCCATTTTCTATTTAGCATTTTATGATGTTGTATATAGGACTTGCTAGTTCTTCCCTACATTTTTTCAGTATTCTGCCTGAGACTTCATCCGGTCCCATTGCCTTCTCTTCATCCACTTCCTTCATTAACTCTTCTATTTCAAGCTTGGTTACTTTAATCTCTTTCATATAGATTGTCTCTATTACCCTGTGGCCTCTCAAATTTGGATTCTTTAGTAAAGACCTCCTGGAATTTTTATTTAATAGTTCTGCCATACTTTTGGGTCTTCCACCATCCCGTTCTCTCCTTTTAACCTTTCTATTGTTTCTTTTTGCCTAATTTTTCCATTTATGAATCTATAGAACAATTTTGGTTGCTCCTTACATTTTTCGACAATATCTTTTCAAGTTCTTTTCCTCTTCCTTCCTCACCTTAACATATTCATTTCTCGCTGCCTTGAAGTTTTCCTTGTTTGTTGGATTCCTATTTCTCCTCCACCTTTTCCATGCTCCATCTCTTTTCTCCTTTGCCCTAGCACACCTTGCATTAAACCAATCTTTCTTTCCTTCTTCTTTTGGTCTATATTTTGGGACATATTCCTGACTCCTGTTTTGTATATTTCAAAAATAAGTTATATTTGTCTTGCATTGTCTCTGAGTTTTCCATCTCCTCCCAGTCTACGTTTTAAAATAGTTCTTGAGATTCTCAATATCAGCCTTTCTGTAATTTAATCGGTCTCCTTTGTATGAATCGTCTCTATCTTCCTTTCCTTCTTCTATATCTATTTCTAATATTGCATGGTCACTCTTTCCCAATGGGCACTTATATCTTATATCGTCATTCATTTGTATACCCTTGTAAAAACTAGGTCCAATCTCGCTCGTCGTTTCCTCTGAATCTTGTGCATTCCTTTACTCTCTGGTCCATCATATTGTCTATCATTAGGTTCAAGAATCTTTCTCCCAGGCTTCTTCCCCATACCACTTTCATAATTTTCCCAGTCCACTTCTTTACAGTTGAAATCTCCTACTAATATCACTTTTCTCCTTTCTTTAACGATTCTCATTAGACTCCTTATTGTGTCATCTATCATGTCTTTATATTCTTGATTGGTCCATGAATTTGTTTTGGTGGCACATATGTTACAATGATTGTTAACTCTTTTTATTAATATGCATCTTAATATACAATACTTCTGCTTTTCCTTCCCACATTCCACTTGGTTTATCACTATCTCCTTCCTTAACATTATCATGACTCCTCCTCCTCCTTTTCCCACTCTGTCTCTTCTCCATACATTATACCTATTATCCAAATCTATTATGATTGCCTCATTTAGTTTTGTTTCAGCCAGGCATACAATATCTGGATTTTCTTTCCTTATGTAATCTCTTAATTCTAATTTACTTGATAAAACCCGTCTGTGTTCGTATACATCATTTTTAGTCTTTTGCCTTCATCATTTTTAGTTAAACTTGTTCCACTTTTTTCTCTTCCTTCTCGTTTATATACCATTTCCTTATCCTGTCTCCTAGAATTCTCCAAAAAAATGCCTTCTTCTCCTCTTCTGACCTTTCATTATTCTTTTCCCTTACTGCTGCTGCCAGTTCATTGTATCTCTTCCTTTCTTCCTCATTTCTATTTTTCTTTATATAGATATCCTTACAGCCTTCTGTTTCTCTAAGTTTTGTTGTTCTATATAATATTTCTTCTGTTGCTGCTTGTGATTTTAGTAGTATTTTAATTGGTCTCGTTTTTCCTTCTTGATATGGTCTCATTCTGTTTATTTCTTCTACTTCCTCTTCCAAGTTCTGCCTATCTTCATCATTAAGATTCTTCAGTAGGTCTTTGACTGATTTCATTTCTTCTTTTCTCTTTTGGTCTATATTTTATATTTTTTCTTTATTCCAAATACGACTACACTCTTCTTTTTTTCTGCAATTTCTCTAACTAGATTTTCTTTTGTCTTGAGGACTCCTATCATTTTGTTTGTCATATTTTCTTCTTTTTCTTTAAGTTGTTCTTGAATCACCTCCTGAAAATCAGCCTTATCTTTCTTATCTTGGACTCTCCATGCTTGTACTTCTGTTTTAATCACGTTCTGTACTCTTTCCTCTTCCTTGTTTACTAGATCTTTCAGCTTCTCCTTTTCTTTCTCGGCTTTACCGAGTCCTTCTTCCATCTGCTTCTTGTAGTTAGCTACTTCCTTTTTTAGTTCTTCGTTTTCCGGTCTTAGCCTAGCTTCATTTTCTTCCACTTTTCTTATCCTTTCTCTCAGTCTTATAAACTCCATTTCCTGTTCTTTATTCTCTTTCATTTCCATCTTCTCCTTTATCAGTTTATCTAATTTACATTCAATATTGAACACTCTCTTAAGTAGTGAAGTTGTCGTCGTATCGAACCCTTCGAATACGCGTTCTCCCTCACCAACATAGTCATCATCAGCCCCTTCTCTATTTTCATGTCTGCATTTGGATGGAATATCTTTTTCACTCATTATTCCTTACTAATTGATTTCATGGAGAGAGAAAAAAAATTAGTCCACACTACCTGCCCAGGCCACTGTAAATACTATACAACAGGTGTAGTGAAGATCAGCTGATCGTCGGAACTGCGCCAGTGCGTCCGCTCCCAACCGTGTCTCTGGAGTGTGTGTGTGTATTTACCTAGTTGTAGTTTTACAGGGCCTGGGCTTTATGCTCGTGTGGCCCCGTCTCCATATCTACACTTATCCAATTTTTCTTTAAAACTATGTGTACACTCTTTGCTGACACCACTTCCTCACTCAAACTGTTCCAAGTCTCAACACATCTTTGCGGGAAACTAAATTTTTTAACATCTCTCAGACATCGTCCCTTCCTCAGTTTCTTACTATGCGATCTTGTACTTCTAATGTCATATTCTTCTCTCAGGATCAGTTTCTCATTATCCACTTCATCCATTCCGTTAATCAATTTATAAACTTGTACCAGATTCCCTCTCTCTCTTGTCTGCTCCAAGGTTGGTAGATCCATAGCCTTTAGTCTCTCCTCATGTGTGTGTGTGTGTGTGTATTTACCTATTTGTGTATTACAGGGCCCGAGCTAAGCTCTCTGTTTCCTGTCTCCTTGTCCATTCCTGTCATATCTCTCTTTCATCTGATTGACACACACTGCGTCTACGACATCACTGCTTTTCATCTGATTGACACACACTGCGTCTACGACATCACTGCTCAGTTTATTCCACTTATCAATGCTACGATGCGGGAAACTGTATTTTCTCATGTCATTTAGACATATGTCCTTTATTAGCTTTTTTCCATGTCCTCGGAGATGATTACTTGTGGTCACCTTTATCAACTCTCTGTCCAGTATGTCAATCTTGTTCACCAATTTATACATAGTTATCATGTCTCCTCTTGTTCTTTTCTCTTCTAATGTGGTCAGCCCCAGCTTCCTCAGTCTTTCCTCATAGTCTAACTCCCTGAGTCCTGGTACCATCCTTGTTGCCAGCCTCTGTACCCTTCCCACCTTCTTCACATTTTTCTTCATATGCGGTGACCAGACACATGCTGCATACTCTAACTGGGGTCTTATTAAGGTACATAATATCTTCTTCATCATTCCTTCATCTAGGTAGTGGAATGCAAGGCCAATATTTTGAAGCATGTTATATGTTTTCAAAAAAATCTTGTTAATGTGTTTCTCCGGTGACAAGGTGTTTTGCACGGTAACTCCTAAGTCTTTCTCCTCATTGGTCTCTCTAATTTTCTCATCACCTAGCCTGTAATCCCTGTTTGGTCTGTATCTACTTCTTCCCATTTTCATAACATGGGTCTTGTCTATATTAAATTCCATCTGCCACTCCTTACTCCACTCATATATTTTATCAAGATCTTCCTATAACTTGTTACAATCTTCCACATTCTTTACTCTCCTCATAATTTTAGTATCGTCCGCAAACATGTTCATGTAACTGTCAATTCCTACTGGCATATTATTAACATAAATCAAAAACATGATGGGATCCAGCACTGACCCTTGTGGAACTCCACTGGTTACCTTCTTCCACTCGGACTTTCTTCCTCTCACCACTGTTCTCATTTCTCTTCCCATTAAGTAATTTTCCATCCATTTTGCTAGTATATCATTTACTCCTCCAATCATCTTTAGTTTCCACATCAGTCTATTGTGTGGTACTTTATCAAAGGCCTTTCTCAAGTCCAGGTAGATAGCATCCACCCATCCCTCTCTATGTTGTGTATATGTGTGTGTGTACGTGCATAAACCTCAGTCTTAGTATATCAGTTGGGTATCAAATACTTTAGATATCTTGATTGCATGAGATCTAGATTTACTAAAATAGCATGTGAAGTAGCGCATTTGAAAATATTCATCTTTTTTAATTCAATATTTACACTAGTTTCTAATTTCTCCTATTTATTAGTTTGTTAGTTTATTTCCTATGTATAGCTATAGTAGTTTTTATATCATTAATACACAAAGCTTCACACAAACATTTGCTGCATAACAAACAAGTTTAGCTATAATACCCTGCTTGGAGGATCCTAGAAACGAGATATTTTTCTGAAGCTGAAATTTGCCAGTGACTGAAAACTAGATAAATTTACAGTAACTTCAGTACATTAATAGTTAGGCTAGCTGATCAACAAGACCAGATTGATTTTTAGCCAGACTTTTGTGTATTTTCACTATACAGTTTATTAATTGTATTAAGAAATGTGTTCTTCATTCTCTACAGGAACTTCGAAGAGAATTTGTGAGATATGGCTGGATGTTGACAGCTGCTCTGGCTGCAGGAAAGGCAACAATTGAGACAGCATATGACATCGATGACTTGGCACAAGACCTGGATTTCATGCATATCATGGCATATGACTACCATGGGAAATGGGATGGTCGTACTGGGCACAATGCTCCACTTTACCCACGTGAGGATGAGCCAGAGGAGGAGAAATCCCTGAATGTGGTGAGTGGCTATCTGCAGGTGCAGTGTTGATGGAAGAAAGTTGAGACAAGCCTTTCACATAATATGGTAATCTGGGAAAGAGAAAGTAGTTATGTGCTGTTATTTACACTGTTAATTTCTGTCTCACTTGCAACAGGATGCCTCTGTTAAGTTATACCTAGACTCTGGTGCTCCGCCTCACAAGTTGGTGCTAGGCCTTGGTCTGTATGGTCGCACTTTCCTACTCCGAGATGCATCCAATCCAGGAATCAGTGCTCCATCTCACTCTACTGCCTTTGCTGGACCATACACAAGAGAAGATGGTTTCCTTGGTTACAATGAGGTAGAGGAACATGATTTTCAAACATATCTATAAAAATTGTTACCTGATATTAAATACCATAGAATATTAACATACATAATGTAAAGTTTAAATTCTAAAGCAGCAGAAAACCACACAGAAGTTTGGCATGCATTGCCCTTTAATGTAAATAAATAAATTAATTAATTTAATAATTGCTTTCCTGTTGTATTATATAACAAACAAATTGAACAGATAAGCATGAATTTCTTTTTGTTTTATTAATTTTATTTGTTTTTCTTTTAAATATCAGATCTGTGAAAAGCAAACCACTGAGGAAGGACTTTGGCAAATAGTATGGCAGAAAGCTCACCAAGTTCCTTACATGTTCAGAGACAACATGTGGGTTGGCTATGATGATGACATCTCACTTAGCCTGAAAGCAGCCTATGCCCAGAGGCTGGGTCTTGGTGGAGTCATGATTTGGTCTATTGACACAGATGACTTCACGGGTGCATGTTCTCAGAATGGAATCAAGTAATGCATTATATATTTTTGCTTAAAAATATAATTACAGTATTGTTGATATTTATTACATGTCTCTTTTTTCTTATGGATAATTTCATGTAAGAAGATATGGTTTGTACAGGATAAGCTGATCTAGAAGTCGCTTTCTTCTCTTTGGTGGGACAGCTAAGTAGAGCACTTATCTTTTCCTCAAATTTTCAGATGCAAGATATTTTCAGTTACTTGATTAATGAGCTGATTTCTACAAATTTCAACTAGCAATCGATATTGATATAGAATCATCAAACTTTTACCTTAAAAAAATAAATAAACATATTATTTACCTTAACTCATTCATATGCCATGTTTCCAGTCACATGGATGAGTTCATGTAAATAATGTACATACAGTAATCCTACATGAGTTGGAATAATAGAGAAAGCCAATCCGAGTTTTCCAAAAATCTGAGCTACCTGAGGGATTTTTTTTCTTCCACATTTTGCACACCTGTTAACACTAACAGTTGATATGGTCTGTGTAATATATTATGTAAATAGGTACTACATACATGGCTCAGGCAAACACACACACACATAACAGTGATGGGTGACTTTAATTGCAAGGAAATAGTTTGGGACTGGAAAGCTGGCTGGTGAGACAGAATATAACAATACAGTGGAGACTCAATAGTCGAACTTAATTAGTTGAAAATGGCTGTTCGAGTATTTAAAAGTTCGACTATTGATACCTATAAATCAGGTAATTCATTCCAGCCATTGCCAAACACAAGTTTAGAAAAAAGTAGCAGTTTAATTTTGCAGTCGCTGCTAGCACTGACGGACAGAAGCAGGGTTAGCCTGTCTTTGATGGACTTGTGTCCTGGCAAACACTTCTCTTCCTTTGTTATATATAGATCCTGTTTGGTAGTTTTCTTTCCAAAACAGGCCAGTTTCATAACAATTAAAGATCTGTTGTGGGCTTAAGTGCTCCTTATCCACAAATTTCTTAAATTCAGGCACAAATTTCTCAGCAGCAACTCTGTCAGCACTTGCAGCCTTGTCGTGCCTCACAATAGAATAAATTCCAGCTCCTTTCTTGAAATTCCCAAACCACCCCTTACTTGCTTTAGAATCATCATTGGAGTTAGATGTAGTATAAGAAATAAGAGCAAGATGCAGCAGCCTAGACTTCACACAAATTATGCTCTCTGACAAAGAATCACCAGCCATCTGCTTTTCGTTTATCCACACAATCAACAATTTCTTCATTTCTTCCACTGCCGCAGGTCGCTAAAATTGCCTTTTCACACCAATCGCCACATCAGCTTTTTTAATGAGCTTACTTCTTAAGTATTGTGGCTACTGTAGATTTAGCCATACAGTACAGGTAACTCTCAATTTACATGATAGATGTGTTCCAAGAGGCATTGCGTATATCAAAATTTGTGTAAAACAAACTTGTAATTCTCATAAGAAACAATAGATAATAGAGCGGATGCAGGATGTGGTCCAAAATATTTTGTACAAAATACTCTATTTATTTGGCTAAATTAACATGTTTTTATTATTTACCATTTTAAATACTAGAAGTGTATTTAAAGTAAAGGGAAAAACAAGAAATAATAAGAGAAAACAACAAAACAAAAAATGCATAAACACAACACTCACTGCGTCACTGCCTTCACCACTCACACCACAATCAGTCACCATCTTCTTCTGAGCTTTTCCACTTTATCAAAAATCCACTTATCAAAAATAACACCACAGTATAAAAGTAAACACTAGTAAAAAAATAAACGCAGGACACCAATGTCTTCACCCCTCACAAGCACTCGCCGTCGCTGTCCACTCTCTGGCACGGTTTGAAATTGCATCCGGTGCTCAGTTTGAAAATGTGGTTGGGCCAAATCGCGTATAAGCAAACTGATCACGCAAATTTGATTAATTATCATATTTTTTCGGTCATGTATTAAGAAAAACGTGTAAATTAAACATGCATAAATCAAGAGTTACCTGTACTCAGCTGGAAAATCGGTTATTCTTCCTCCTTTTTCGTATTTATCAATAATTTCCTTTTTCCTTATGATGGTTGTCACTACATTCTTTCTTGTAGGCTTATTCTCACCACTAACAAGCCTCTTCGGTGTCATTGGGAAAAAAAAAAAAGAGAGAAAGCGCAAGACAATGTTATTCTTACGACTGCAGAGGATCATTTGGCTGCAGTGGCCAGCTGGTGGGGCACGTGGGACGGCAGGAAGATAAAGACCCTTTGTTTTACAGCTACGTGGACGGATGTTCAACTAATAGGTATTTTTTCGAGTTTTAAGTCGAACTTTTGCGTTCGACAATTGAAAATTTTGACTATTTAGACATTCAAGTATTGAGTCTCCACTGTATTTAGATACAGAGAGCAATGCATTAGGTAGAAAGGGAAAAAGAAAGAACTGAGAAGTGAAGCTAAGGAAAAAAAATGAGAGAAAGACAGAATGAGAAGAAGAAATTCTACTACAGAGTGCTAGACATGAGGCTGAGGAAATAGAATATCCAGAAAGAGGAAGGAAAGTATTAAGAGTCATGTATACAAACAAAGGTGAATTTATATCAAGAAGCTTGGAAGTGAGAGATCATATATTGGACAAAGAACTGGACATGGTATGTATAACAGAAACAAAGTTAAGGACATGGTATGTATAACAGAAACAAAGTTAAGTAAAGATGTCCAAGTGAATTTTAAAGAGCAGGGATATAATGTTTAAGGAGATACAGAAGGGGAAAAGGAGGAGAAAAAGTATTGATAATGACTTGAGAGGATATATACATGAAGAAGGTACAGTATAGAGATGGACTGGCAGAGGTTTTCAGCATAAGAATTAGGACCAGTGGGAGGGAGAAAAGGAGTATCATAGTAACATATGTGCCACCGAAGACTGATATATGGAGGCTTAATGTACATATAGAAATGCATAGGGAAGTGCTAAATTGCCTGGACAATATATTAAGGAAGGACAGAAAAGTGCTATTTGTGGGAGATCTAAACTGCAAACATGAAAATTGGGAAGAAATGGATGCATACAGTCATGCTAGATGTTGGGGGGAGGAAGTGTTACAACTGGCAATGGTAAACATGCCTTGGCGTCCCCTTCTGCGGAGGGGACCAAAAATGTCCCCAGGTCAGACTCCTCTCTCAGTAATGACCCCAAATGCCTTGACACCCTCCCTCAACTTCATTAGGCTCCTTCAATCACAATCTTATTTCTGTATCTTGTCCTATTTCTCCAATCCCTCCTCAGGATCCCCAAAAGTGGAGATGCCTCTGGCATTTTGCCTCTGCCAGTTGGGGGGACCTGAGGAGATATATATTGATTTTCCCTGAAATGATTACTGCTTCCGTGTCAGAGACCCATTTCTTTGTGTTGAACGCATAACAGAGGTGATAGTGTCTGGCATGAAGGCGTACATTCCTCAGTCTTTTTCTCAACCTAAACCTTCTAAACCTTGGTTTAACAAAGTCTGTTCTCGTGCTATACATGATAGAGGGGTTGCCCAGAAAAGGTACTTTAGCCTTCCATCTCCTGAGTCTCACGCACTTTATATCTCTGCCTGGAATCATACCAAGTCTGTTCTTCAACTTGTCAAACACTCCTTCATAAACAGAAAATGTCAAAGTCCTTTAAACTCAAACTCCCCTCGAGACTTCTGGCATTTAGCCAAAAATATTTCCAATAACTTCACTTCTTCATCTTCATCTTTCCCTCCTTTATTTCATCCTGATGGCACCACTGCCATCTCTTCTGTCTCTAAAGCTGAACTCTTCTCTCAAATCTTTGCACGCAACTCCACCTTGGATGATTCTGGGCTTGTCCTTCCCTCTGACTATTTCTTGTCTTGAATTAAACTTCTTTGTAATGTTTTTCATGCCCTCGCTGGCCTAAACCCTCGGAAGGCTTATGGATCTAATGGGGCCCCTCCTATTGTTCTCAAAAAATGTGCTTCCATGCTTGCACCTTGCCTGGCCAAAATCTTTCAACTTTGTCTGACAACTTTTACCTTTCCTTCTTGTTGGAAGTTTGCCTACATTCAGCCTGTTCCTAAAAAGGGTGACCATTCTAATCCTTCAAGCTACCATTCTATAACTTTAATCTCTTGCTTATCTAAAGCTTTTGAATCTATCCTCAATAGGAAGATTCTCAAACATCTGTCACTTCGCAATCTTCTATCTGATTGCCAGTATGGCTTCCGTCAAGGTTGCTCTACTGGTGATCTTCTGGCTTTCCTTACTGAGTCTTGGTCATCCTCTTTTAGAGATTTCAGTGAAACTTTTGCTGTTGCGTTAGACATATCAAAAGTTTTCGATAGGGTCTGGGATAAAGCTTTGATTTCAAAACAGCCCTTTTACGGTTTCTATCCTTCTATATGCAACTTTATCTCAAGTTTTCTTTCCGACCATTCTATTGCTGCTGTAGTACACGGCTAATGATTTTTCCTAAATCTATTAATAGTGGTGTTCCTCAGGGTTCTGTCCTAATATTCATTAATAATCTTAACCAAACTTCTTGCCCTATCCACTCCTACACTGATGATACCACCCTACATCTTTCCACGTCCTTTCAGAGACGACCAACCCTTCAGGAAGTCAACAGATCATGCAGGGATGCCACAGAATGCCTGACTTCTGATCTTTCTAAGATTTCTGATTGGGGCAGAGACAATCTAGTAGTTTTCAATGCCTCAAAAACTCAATTCCTCCATCTATCAACTCAACACAATCTTCCAGACAACTATCCCCTCTTCTTCAGTGACACTCAACTGTCTTCCTCTTCCACACTGAATATCCTTGGTCTTTCCTTTACTAATAAACTTAACTGGAAACTTCACATCTCCTCCCAAGCTAAAACAACTATGAAGTTAGGCATTCTAAGGCATCTCCGTCAGGTTTTCTCGTCCCTCCAACTGCTTACTCTATACAATGACCTTATGCGCCCTTTGATGGAGTACTCTTCACATATTTTGGAGGGTGGGGGGGGAGTTCATTCACACAGTTTATTAGATAGGGTGGAATCAAAAGCTTTTCATCTCATCAACTCTCCTTCCCTCTGACTGACTCTTCAGCCTTTTTCTCACCGCCAAAATGTCGCATCTCTTTCTATCTTTTATTGCTATTTTAATGCTAACTGTTCTACTGATTTTGCTAATTGCTTGCCTCCCCTCCTCCTGCAGCCTCACTGTACAAGTCTTTCTTCTTCCTTTCATCCCTATTTTGTCCAACTCTCTAATGCAAGAGTTAATCAGTACTCTCAATCATTCATACCTTTCACTGGTAAACTCTGGAACTCCCTACCTGTTTCTGTATTTCCGCCTTCCTACGACTTGTCTTCTTTTAAGAGGAAGGTATCAAGACATTTATTCCCAAGTGGGCCTTCTTTTTTTCTTTTTTTTTCTTTTTTGCCCTTGGCTGGCCGTCTCTCCTACATAAAAAAATAATGAAGGGGAAGTGCACTATGGGGATGGCATAGCGGAAGTTATGGGAGTAACAATCAAAACAGAAGAAGGGAAAAACAGACTCATAGTCATGTATGTGCCACTGAAGACAAATACATGGAGAGCAGAAGAACATAAGAAAATACAAGGAAAGGTGATTAAGTGCTTGGATAATATGATAAGAAGAGATGGAAAAATACAATTAGTAGGAGACTTCAACTGCAAAGAATAAACTGGAGAGAGATGGAGGTAATGGGTAATGGGACTGTGGAGCAAGGAGCTGTTACAGTTAACTATGGTGAATACACTGGATCAGTGGGTAAAAGAAACAACACGTACAGAGGAGAAGAACCATCATTGCTTGACCTAGTATTCACAAAGAAGCCGGAGCCCCCTCCCAGCATACTACAATACCTCAGTCAAATGGGAAGAAGTGACCATGTAACATTAATATTGGAAATACAGGAAGAAGATGTGATAAGATACAGAGAGGACTACAAAAAAGAAAGATTAGATTATGCAAGAGCAAATTTTGAAAAGTTAAGAAAACTTTTGATGAAATAGAGTACAAGAACATTATGAACGGAAGGACAGTACAGGGGAAATATGAAATATTCCTACAGAAATATAACAAAGGAGTGAAGAAATACGGCCCTATATATAGAATAAAGAAAAGTATACAAGCTTGGTACAATGGCATATGTGTAGAAGCTAAAAGGTAAAAAGATAAAGCTTGGGAGAAACTCGAAAAGTAGAGAAATGAAAACAACAGACAGCAGTATAACAATGCAAGAAATTAATATATTAGAGTAAAGAGAGAGGAAGAAAGAAACTTTGAGAAAGATGTGGTGTGGAAAAGTGAAGAATGACCCACGCTTTTCTACAAGGATATAAATGGTAAGATGAAAAATAAGGAAGCAATAGAAAAAGTAGTTAAAGGAGGGAAGACATACCAAATAGCAGAGTGAAATAATGAATGAGAGTTTCAAGACTGTTTTTACTGAAGAAGAGGATTTTACAGAATCAAATAGGACATTGCATTGTCAAAGCTTGCAAGAAATCATAGTGCACAAAGAAGAAATTAGAAGACTACTAGAAAATTTGGGATGCCAGAAAAGCAATGGGACCAGATGGTGTGTTGGGTTGGGCACTAAAGGAATGTAAAGATCAATTGTTAGAATCAGTTTGAGAAATGGTTACAAGTTCATTAACCCCTTTGGCACTGATCGCCTTAGGCGTGAGACTCGCCTCTATACCGCCCGCATAATCGCTCACTAAACTTGCTCGTATTTGTCACTTTCATTCATTTTTATTGTATAAGTGCACTGTACATATGAATATAAATGGTTTCCACATAATACACACTATAATAACACATAATAATAAGAGTAATAATAATGATAATAATAATGATAATAATAATAATAATTATGAAAAAACTCCATAGTATGAGGTGTTCTCTCTCTCAAAAAAAGACTGCACCACAGTGCTGTAGAGTAGAGGTCAGGTATAAGCTGTCAGGTCACAGGTCACTGTGACATGACTTGGGTGATTATCAAAAAAGTAACAAAGCGCCTCACGTGCACACAAAAACTTTGGCACATGTCCATTTATCCCCCAGTCAAGGTCACTGAACTCAGGGATGGCGTGAGGGCGAACGTCATTGAATATGTCAGCCAGGAACGTCCACCCAGAATCAACCACCGCCTCTTTCTCCTCCAGTAACTCACTATCACTCAGTTCCTCTAAGTCACTTTCATCACTATACTCATCATCATCACTAAACTCATCATCTGAGTCAGCAGGCAAGTACTCAGAGCCAGAGCTACAGTCACTATCCACCTCCATTATCAGAGAAGGCAGCACTGTTCCTTGGACAAAAATGGCATGGAAGCAGGAGCACAGAGCACGATAATCCTACTCAGACAAACCGGCACTACGTTACGTCACTCTTGGTTCACGCCACCCCATCGTGATGTGTCGTGATGTATCACTCACTGATTTGCTGCTGTCACAGAGTAGGCGGAGCCTAGACCATCCTAGTTGCTAATACCACCATGCCAGATGCCAAACAAGGCAGCCAAACCGTTTTAAACTTTTATTCCGAATGTATCCCGTACCAGTGTACGTGATGGTATGTAGTACCATACCTCCCCATCACGTACGGGTGTACGGGATGGTACTGAGGGGGTTAAAGGAAGGGAGAGTACCACTGGAATGGAAGAGAGCTAACATAATCCCAATATTCAAAGGAGGAAAGTCAACTGAGCCATTAAATTACAGATCGGTGTCTCTTAAAAGTGTTGTGGGGAAGATATGTGAAATTGTTATCAAAGAAAAATGGGTTAAATATCTGGAAGAAAAACACGTTATATTAAACAGACAATTTGGGTTCAGGACAGGAAGGTCATGTGTGTCAAATTAATTAAGTTTCTACTCAAGAGTAGTTGAAGGACAGGAATGCAGAGATGGATGGGTGGACACTGTGTTCCTGGACATAAAAAAGGCTTTTGATAAAGTCCCTCATAACAGACTACTTTGGAAATTGGAGAACATAGGAGGACTGAGAGGAATGATATTGGATTGGATAAGGGATTACTTGAAGAACAGAGAGATGAGAATTGTGATCAGGGATACATACTCATTCTAGAGTAAATGATCAAGTGGAGTGCCACAAGGGCCAGTCTTAACCCCCATTATGTTCCAGGTATATGTAAATGACATACAGTATGAAGTGATCAGCTATATTAATTTATTTGCTAATGATGCAAAATTGTTAAGAGTAATTAAGACTCGAGAAGACTGTTTGCAACTGCAGGAAGATACAGACAAAATTTATGAGTGGAGTAAGAAGTGAAAGTTAGAATTCAATGCCAAGAAATGCCATGTAATGGAATTAGGAAAGAAGAGAATACCAGTATGGAATTATTTGATGGGAGAGGAACAAATAATGAAGGCTAAAGAAGAAAAAAGATCTGGGAATGGTTATACAAGAAACTCTGAGCCTTGAAAAACACATAAGTAAAATATTTGGAACAACGTATAAAATGTAGACTAATATTAGGGTAGCATTTCACTACCTGGCCAATGATAGGATGAAAAAAATTATTACGAATATTATACGTTTACAGTTGAAATATGCAGCAGTGGTGTGGTCGCCGAGCTTGAAAAAGGATATAAGAAAATTAGAATGGATCTGGAAGATAGCTACAAAGATGGTGCCGGAACTAAAGAACCTAACATGTGAAGAGAGGCAGAAAGAAATGGGACTGCCAACTTTACAAGATAGAAGAGAACGAGGAGACCTAATAACAATGTGTAAAATAGTTAATGGCATTAAAAGGATTGATAAGCAAGACCTGATGCTGGTGACAGAAGCTGGAAGGACAAGAAGACATGCAAAGATCAGGAAGAGGCAGTGTGTGAAGGATATTGGAAAATACAGTTTTCCTCATAGAATGGTGGAAAAGTGGAATATTTTGAATGATGAAGTTGTTGCAGCACATAATGTGCACAGCTTTAAAAAAAAAATAAGATAAATGGAGATATGGAGACAGGGCACTATGAGTACCACTCGAACCCTGTACAATATAACTAGGTAAATACACACATACACACATATGGAATATATCTTTTATGCAGGAAAAACCTAAGGGTAAAATATGATTAAATAAATAAAAATATATAAAGAATTGAATAGAATATGAAAATTAAAATTTCTGAGTGTTCAACTTATCAGATATCTGACTTATTTTGGATCTGACTTAACTGGGGATTACTGTATACAGTGGATACTCAATACTTGAACTTAATTAATTTCTAATGGCTGTCCAAATATAAAAAATTTTGACTACCAATACCTGTAAATCAGGTACGTAATTCATTCAAACCTTAGCGAAACCTTAAGATTACAATTTCAATGTAAACTTTGCTATAATTTTGATTTGTACTCACTATAAGTAAAGGATAGTGATGGATAATCTAGAAGTGGGGAGGACAAGGATGAGGAGGAGGAAGATTATTCGTTGAATGATGAGTCACCATTCATGAAAACGTCTGGTAACCTGTCTCTCGGTGTGATTCCTGTGAGCCCACTAGTGGAGGGCTGTGGCTCACTTACACTTGCACTCTCACTAGATTCCTTCTTTTCACCATTAATAAGCCTGTTTTATGCCATTGTAAGTTTCTAAATGAAAACTACAGACAGAACCCATGGCTAGGGATGTGACCCGGTATCCAAAATACCAGAATACTGGTATTTTAGCTTCGGTATTACTGGTATCAGAATATTCAAGTACCAGATATTTTTTTCAAGTACCAAGTCGAACATTTGCATTTGATTACTGAAAAGTTTGACTTCAAAGACGTTCAAATATTGAGCCTTCACTGTAGTACTTGTTTCCTCTATTTCTTTCCAGGGTTAATACTGCAGTATTGTTATTGTTTTCTTATTTATAGTTTTTTTAATCAGCTTATAGTAAAGGTCAATTGTTAATATGTTTGAAAATATTTGAATTATGAAATTTCACATCTCATCTCTTGCTAAAACAGCTTCTATGAAGTTAGGTATTCTGAGGCATCTCCGCCAGTTTTTCTCACCCCTCCAACTGCTTACTCTGTATAAGGGCCTTATCCGTCCCTGTATGGAGTACTCTTCCCATGTTTGGGGGGATTCCAGTCACACAGCTTTGCTTGATAGGGTGGAATCGAAAGCTCTTCGTCTCATCAACTCCCCTCCTTTGACTAACTGTCTTCAGTCTCTTTCTCACCGCCAAAATGTTGCATCCCTTTCTATATTTTATTGCTATTTTCATGGTAACTGTTCTACTGATCTTGCTAACTGCATGCCTCCCCTGCTCCTGTGGCCATGCTGCACAAGGCTTTCTTCTTCCTCTCATCCCTATTCTGTCCAACTATCTAATGCAAGAGTTAACCAGTACGCTCAATCATTCATCCCTTTCACTGGTAAACTCTGGAACTCCCTCCCTGCATCTGTATTTCCAAATTCCTACAACTTGTCTTCTTTTAAGAGGGAGGTATCGAGGCATTTGTTCCCTTAATTCTGGCTAACGGTTTTGGCACTTTTTGTACTCTTTGGAGAGCCAGCGCTCAAGTGGGCTTTTTTCTAACTTTCTTTTTTTTGCCCTTGGCTGGCCCTCTTCCCTACATAAAAAAAAAAAAAAAAAAAAAAGTACAAGAACACTACATGTGCACCAATCAGCTATCTTGGCAGAGACAGAAGGCTTGGCTTCTAGATCAACAGTGGGTAGCATACTGCATAAGAAATATATCCATAATTATTATCATGTGGAGACTTCTCTGAGTATAGGGTGGTTGCATCATATCTGTTCATTTGATATCATGTTTATTTGTTTATTTAAAAAAAAAATATTAGTATTTTTCTTTACATCATTAGATAAGGATGTATATTATCAACTCTATTATCAAAGGAGAACACTTATCTCTCAACAGGTTTCCAATGCTGCGTGCCATTAACCATGCACTCAGTCAACATGCTAACAAGAGACCATCACCTCCCACTCCTGAACCCAAACCAGATATTGACTTGGATGTGGATAATGATTTGGATGATAACCGCTATGATGTAGATGACACAAGGTAAGTAACCTACAGGATTTGTTACTTGCCTTTAATTTTTGCTTGTGTTATCATTTTCATTGAGTATCCATTATACCATACCATACATTTTGCTTGTTGAGAAGTAATTGTATTAAGTAAATAGATATAGTGTAACCATTAGATATTTGTTTATATAGTAGAATTTTATTCTTGAAAATACTTTAGATTTTGTAACTCCATTTCACATAGCTGAACTCAGCATCCTTCACCATTTTCCATGAATATTATGCCCTTTCATCCTATGTTCAGTACAAGTGGCTTAAGAAGTATTCATAAGATTTTATTAGAGACCATCAGCTAAGGTGCTTATGGAAGCATTGTAGATGTGCCCCTAATTATATTTTTTTCTTTCTTGTTCAGGACTTCTCGTGTGGACTCTGGTGCTGCCTTAGTTTCCTACCCAGTACTCAACATTGCTCTTGGATTAGCACTTGTAGTTAAACTAGTTTACTAAATTGTTTTAAAAATTATGTATACATCTTCCTGATAAGAAATGTTCATAAAAAAAACAATCAAAATCTGTAGAATTTTTCAACCATTGGAAGTTTTCATTAATATATATATATATATATATATATATATATATATATATATATATATATATATATATATATATATATATATATATATAAACACACACACACACACAAATATATACACAGTGGTGCTTTGCGTTATGAGCTTATAATTTGTTCCGTGATGGAGCTAATATCTCAATTTGCTTATAACTCAAATAAATTTTTCTCACTGAAATGCTATTAATCCATTCCAGCTTCTCCAAAAACACCCCATTTTCTTTTTTTCTTTACAGGTTTTTATGTAAGAAAAAGATAACAAATAGTATTGTATAAAACCATAATAAATCATAACAAAGGAGAATGTAAAATATATACTAGTTTTATAAAGTATATTTACCTTGGAGTTCAGATGACTTGGACTAACAGAAGATGCTAGCAGAGGTGGAGGGTGCAGAAAGTAGACACCAGCTGGAAGGGATGGGATGAGTTTGTTTTGTGTTGTGCTTTATTTAGTCACTTTCATTTGCCATAAATTCTTGCTTAATCACTGAACTTAACTTACTCATTAAACACTTAATGGTACACTTAATTGCTACATTTTTTTTTTTTTTTTTTTTTTTTTACTTCTCATCTCACTTATAATTTTTCTATGATTTCATCCTTTAACCCCTTCAGTACCACTACACATTTCCGAACTCATTCTGGTTACTATTTGATGATTTTATACAGCTTCAGAAACTCATGTGGGGATTGAAATAATGAAGACTCTGGCCATTAAACCTCTGACCTCCATAGACCCTTCATAATGTCAATACAATCGTCTAATCACACTTAAAACTATAGAAGAAAATACATCTCGGTGCCAAAGGGGTTAATGCAGTGGGAATCATCTGCTTTTTTTTCTCAGCACTTATTTGCTTAGGATCGATAGTCAGAGAAAAAGAATTTTGGCTACATAACAGTACAAAAAGCATAAAATTCTACTAATACAAGAAATGGTTCCACAGTGGAAAAAAAAAAAAAGAAGTGAACTTAATACACTGGAAGCTAGATGTTGGGTGTTTGCTGCAACAACTAGTGGCAGCATACCTGGAGCTAGCTCATAACTCAAATTTTGTCTCACAAGCCAAAGCAAAAAATTAACCAAGCAATAGCCTGTATCTCAGATTACTCATAAGTTGAGGTGCTCATATATATATATATATATATATATATATATATATATATATATATATATATATATATATATATATATATATATATATATATATATATATATATATATATATATATATATATATATATATATATATATATATATATATATACAGGCAACCCCAGTTTAACAAAGGGGTTACGTTCCTAAAAAACACTTCGTTAAGCGAAACTTTGTTAAGCGAACCGATTATAACAAGTTTAACCCCTGACTTGAACTTCCACTGAGAGTAAGCAAAGCGAGAGTGCATCATAGTACGGTGAAAGGTTTAATGAAAGTAAAAATTATGAAGTTTAACATTTAGGCAGTTAAATTTAATTTAAGTCATTATAATGTACACTAATGTATGTATGTACATAGCTTTATAATGTTGATGATCTTAAATTTACAAAGGGAGGGAAAGTGAAAGAGGAAAGACACTAACCGGCAACCTGTGGAATGTAAACAAAGGACGCATCATTGTACCGCATACAAAACTTATGTACCACATTTCCACAAGGCTTTCCATTTTATCCATTGTAGAGTCACGAATTCAGGTGGTTCTTTTTAGCTTGCAAATAAGATACAGTCTCACCAGCCATCTTAATAGTCTGCTGACTTGAAAATAATAGAGACAGTAGATGGATCCAAGATGGTGGCCAGCAATGCTATAGTTTTCTCGCCTCTCTAGTGTCTGTGAATAATATCCAGGTTCACTTCGTGAGTAAGAGATTTCCTGGTCTTCTTTGGAATGCTAGGCCACATGACAAGGAGTTTTGGTGGTAAGTTGAGCGAGTGAAGACGAACTGTTGCTGACGCTGTTATGGGAGTGAGTGGTGCGTGTTGTCCACGAGAGGCTTCATCTTGATTTTGATCTTGATTCTACAGGTCTCCCAAGATTTCTCCTGAGGCAGGCCCTAGTATTTGCGGCTGCTAGTGTATTCAAAAGCTTGTCGGCTTGCGTGATACGGCGGGGCTTTCAAACTTGGAAAAAATTACCTGCATAAAACTTCGTTAAAGCGAGTTTGGTATTCGTTAAATGAGCAGATGGTAGTAAAATGAAACCTTCGTTGTAGCGAAATTTCGTTGTGTGAACCTTCATTAAACGGGGGTTGCCTATATATATATATATATATATATATATATATATATATATATATATATATATATATATATATATATATATATATATATATATATATATATATATATATATATATATATATATATATATATATATATATATATATATATATTCAAAAACCTGTCAGCTTGCATGATACGGTGGGGCTTTCAAATTTGGAAAAAAATTACCTGGATAAAACTTCGTTAAAGCGAGTTTGGTGTTCGTTAAACGAGCAGATGCTAGTAAAACGAAACCGTTGTAGCGAAATTTCGTTGTGTGAACCTTCGTTAAACGTGGGTTGCCTGTATATATATATATATATATATATATATATATATATATATATATATATATATATATATATACATACAGGCAACCCACGTTTAACGAAGGTTCACACAACGAAATTTCGCTACAACGAAGGTTTCGTTATACTACCATCTGCTCGTTTAACGAACACCAAACTCGCTTTAACGAAGTTTTATCCAGGTAATTTTTTCCAAATTTGAAAGCCCCACCGTATCATGCAAGCTGACAGGCTTTTGAATACACCAGGAGCTGCTGGTAATAAGGCCTGCCTCAGGAGAAATCCTGAGACACCTGTAGAATAAAGATCAAGATCAAGCCTCTCGTGGACAACACAGGCGCTGCCGATACAAAGGCCTGACTCAGAAGAAATTCTGTGTCACCTGTAGCATCAAGATCAAGATCAAGATCACGTGCACCACTCACTCCCCAGTCAAAACATAACAGCGTCACCAGCAGCTCATCTTCCCTAGTTCAACTTACCACCAAAACGCCCTGCAATGTGGCCTAACGTTTCTAAGAAGACCAGGAAGTGTCTTACTCTCGAAGTGAAGCTGGGTATTATTCACAGACAAGAGAGAGGCCAGAAAACTAATAACATTACTTGCCACCATCTTGACTCCATCTACTGTCTACTATTTTCAAGTCAGCAGACTCTATTAACCCTTTCCTTCCGGCAATCGTATATATACGATTGCATCAATGCGTCCGTAGCGACGGCGATCATACCCGTAATCAAGAATTTTCGCGCCTCAATTTTGAGCTCCAAGCGCGGTTTCTCGAGTCAGATGGTGAGGAAGTGTCTGGCATGTTTCCACATGTAGTGTTGTCACTAGCTCTGGAAATTTAGCGGTAACTAAGCTATTTTCCCTTTCTCCGGGCGACACTTGACAACCCCAGCAACCCGCCGGGTGGAAAGCACCGTGATAAGTGCAAAGAGACATCCTGATAAGAGCGAAGGATCTCAGATCATAACTCACCATGGAGCAGGACAGAACATATGTATTTAGCAGTGCTTCTGAGTTTGAAGACAGTGACAGTGAATATTTAGAAGAAGAAACTGAAGAAAGCAAAGACATTAGTGAGGACTCGGAAAGTGAAAAAAAAATATTACTTATCATTCTTTCATGCTAATTTTTTCATTATTTTATAATAAAATGGTAGAAGGTAACTTGTCAGAGAGAGAGAGAGAGAGAGAGAGAGAGAGAGAGAGAGAGAGAGAGAGATCAACTAACAGGTTGGCGCATGAAAGCGTGTGTGTGCGTGTGTGTGTGTGTGTGTGTGTGTGTGAGAGAGAGAGAGAGAGAGAGAGAGAGAGAGAGAGAGAGAGAGAGAGAGAGAGAGAGAGAGAGAGAGAGAGAGAGAGAGAGAGAGAGAGAGAGAGAGAGAGAGAAATAATGTTATTTGCCTGAAACTTGATATGAAAAGGGATGAAATCTCTCTCTCTCTCTCTCTCTCTTTCATTGGAAGTGTACAATTTCCCCTTCAAGATGAGAGAGAGAGAGAGAGAGAGTGTGTTCACTGTTCACTGTTTGATCTGCTGCAGTCTCTGACGAGACAGCCAGACGTTACCCTACGGAACGAGCTCAGAGCTCATTATTTCCGATCTTGGGATAGGCCTGAGACCAGGCACACACCACACACCGGGACAACTAGGTCACAACTCCTCGATTTACATCCCGTACCTACTCACTGCTAGGTGAACAGGGGCTACACGTGAAAGGAGACACACCCAAATATCTCCACCCGGCCGGGGAATCGAACCCCGGTCCTCTGGCTTGTGAAGCCAGCGCTCTAACCACTGAGCTACCGGGCCGTGTTGATGTGTGTGTGTGTGCACGTGGTGTCATCGCTCTCCGGGCTGTTTCTGGAAGACGGATCACATAGCGGGAGGAGGAGGAATCCTTGATAAGGCATAAACTGAACTTTCAGAGGTCACATCGAGCTACAAAGTACATCATTGAATTCAGAATAACAAAGAGAAAATAATTATTAGTATTCAAATAGTTTTCTGACAATTTCTAGGTTTACCATTTTTAGCTGTAATAGCAAACGGGAAAATAGTTTAAGCGCCGGAAGGAAAGGGTTAAGAAGGCTGGTGAGACCGCATCTTCCTTGAAAGGTAAAAAAACCACCTGAACTCGTGACTCTACAATGGATAAAATGGAAAGCCTTGTGGAAATGTGGTACATAAGTTTTCTATGCGGTACCATGATGCGCACTTTGTTTACATTCCACAGGTTGCCGGTTAGTGTATTTCCCGTTTCACTCTCCCTCCCTTCATAAAGTTAAGATCAACATTATAAAGTTACGTATATACATACATTAGTGTACATTATAATGACTTAAATTAAACTACCTAAATGTTTAACTTCATAATTTTTACTTTCATTAAACCTTTTACTGTACTATGATGCACTCTCGCTTTGCTTACTCTCAATGGAAGTTCAAATCAGGGGTTAAACTTGTTATAATCGGTTTGCTTAACGAAATTTCGCTTAACGAAGTGTTTTTTAGGAAAGTAACCCCTTCGTTAAGCGGGGGTTGCCTGTATATATATATATATATATATATATATATATATATATATATATATATATATATATATATATATATATATATATATACACACACACACATACACAGATCTAATACAGGTTTATAAGATTTAATACAGGTTTATTAGATTTAATACAGGTTTATAAACTGTTGAACGGACTGGATGAAGTGGATAATGAGCAAATGATGTTGAGCGAGGAAAACTTAAATAGAACTACGAGATCGCATTGTAAAAAGATAGCCAAGAGAATATGCTTGAAGGATGTGAAGAAATATAGTTTCCCACAAAGATGTGTGGAGGTGTGGAATGGTTTGAGTGAGGAGGTGGTGTCAGCGAGGAGTGTGCATAGTTTTAAAGGAAAGTTGGATGTGTGTAGATATGGAGACGGGGCCACACGAGTATGATACCCAGGCCCTGTAAAATTACAACTAGGTGAATACACGCCCGGTAGCTCAGTGGTTAGAGCGCTGGCTTCACAAGCCAGAGGACCGGGGTTCGATTTCCCAGCCGGGTGGAGATATTTGGGTGTGTCTCCTTTCACGTGTAGCCCCTGTTCACCTAGCAGTGAGTAGGTACGGGATGTAAATCGAGGAGTTGTGACCTTGTTGTCCCGGTGTGTGGTGTGTGCCTGGTCTAAGGCCTATCCGAAGATCAGAAATAATGAGCTCTGGGCTCGTTCCGTAGGGTAACATCTGGCTGTCTCGTCAGAGACTGCAACAGATCAAACAGTGAAACACACACACGCACATACACCTATTAGTCATAGATTTTTTGTAATATATAGCATGAAAGTACTATTTTTCTTCATCTATTAAGTGTGAGAGATGGACTGATATTCATGCATGGACCATATCTATGTACAGTGGAACCTTGGTTCATGAACGTCCCAGTGTACAAACAAATTGGTTGACAAACTATATTTAAAAAGAAAATTTTATCTTGGTTCATTAAGGAAAATTCTATCCAAGAACAGAATTGCTGGCTTTGATGTGAAATAGCATTGCATGCAGTATCAGTTGTTCTCATGGTACCGCACCGTAAAATGTTTCTTGCGATGCTGTTCAGTTCTTTTTTATTTTTGCATTTAGTTGACCCTTATTATGCCTCCCAAGAAAGTGAAATGTGTTAGTGATAGTGGTGTTAAGAAGCAAAAGCATATTGTAATAGAAAGCGTCATAGCAAAGCATCTTGAAAAATACTACTGTTCAATCCACACAAATTTAGGGCCGCCGTGGTACAGTGGAACCATGCGTGCTTTGGGATCCTAGAGGTCTCCAAGCGCACGGGTTCGAATCCTGTCCACGGTCTGAGTGTAGGTTGGACTTCCTCACTCGGGGCAATGGTTTCCTAGCGGGTGGGCTTTAAGATTGGAGGTACCCTAAAAAGTATCCCCTTTAGCCCATAAATTCCCGTGAAAAGCCCACATGGTATAAAAAAAAATAAATAAAATAAAAAAAAATAAAAACAAAATAGGTAAAAATTTTATTACAGATCTGGAACACTATAAAGTGTTCCACATTTGTTTGTTAAGTTTTATTTCTGAGATGCTTTGCTGGTATGACAAGTCTTTGGAGTCATGAGATTCCACAAGATGTTTGTTTGGGTTGCCATATTTATAATCACAGTTGAATTGCAATGCAGAGGCACCTCACTAGAACAGGTAGTGATGCATGATAAATGTCAAGATCAGCATATGCTGTCTTGCTGTCAGTTAGACACAGTTACTACAGCAATGACAATCCTTTGTCTATTCCAGATGAGAGATGTACAAAAGTGTTTGATATAGGATATATGGTGTAGGGACTGTGAGGTGCATGCTGAATCACCCACTCAAATGCAGCCCTGGGATTTAGGAACAGATTAATCTATTTTACAATGCTTCCTATGGACAAAATGGTTTTGGTTTATGAACACTTCAGTTCATGAACAGCCTCTAGGAACAAATTAAGTTCATCAAACATGGTTCCATTGTATAATGTAAATCCAAGGTTTGAAATTAAAGTTATGTTATGATTATCATATATGTTTGTAACCTCATTTTGTGACCTGTGTTTTTACAAATATTTGGAATATGATACAAAGAAAATTTCTCATATATTTTTTGCAAGAATGTAACTTCTGATTCCTGCTTCCATGGTGTGCATTGTGATATTAGGGTAAGTACCAATGTTTAGTGTTTTATCCAGTATAGTGCCTTTCCATGAAATTAAGAATAAAGATACTAGAAAAATCCCAATGGATTCTAAATTTGCACAAGTTTGCCAGTATATTATCTATGTGATTACTGAAGTAATACTGTATATTTGTGACAAGGCAGTGATCATATAATAGTACTGTAGTGTCTGAGATTACTAAAGACTTTTAAATAATTTTAGACCTGGTGATTAACATTGTCCTACCATATAAGGTGCAATCCTGGTGTTACACTGATTATAATTTTTTTTAATAATGGTAAAGGTTCCCTTAAATGATTTCCACATATATAATAGTATAAAGGTATGATATACCTCCATACGTCTGGGATGTTTTAAAAAAGAAAAAAAAAAAAAACTTAGCCTTAGCCTATGTTTATGGTATAAGAAGAAACTGAAACACTACAAATTTGTCTAAAACTGAGGGATGAAGCCATGTAGTGACTAGAAATGCATAAGACCCCAAATTATCTTTGGACCTAATTATTATTATTATGAATATCTAAGAAACCATCCTTGTCTTTTTCTGGTCAAAGTTTCAATCCCTGAGCCAACTAAAATTCAGTCATGACTATAAATATATCTCACACTCAGACAAATTTATAAATGTCAATGAAATATCTAAGGATACTATTCCACTGTACACTAAATACTTCATTACTAATGTGACAATAAATGATTATAGAATACATGATGAAACCACCATGTGAGAGAAATCATAATTTTAATAACTTAATTCTTATTCTTCATTTATAAGGTGTATGGCATTGCAGGTGATTGGTCACAAAAATAAATAAGTAAATTAACCTGATGGTGTGCTAACAGATAATATGATAATTAGGATGGTATGAAGTGCTAAACAGTTATATCTTTATTCAGTGTACTAACAGTTGCAAACATGTTTTTATTTCACATATAAGTTTTGTGAGTTATTTGCAACCTTTGTTATATTCTTTAATAACCATAATAAATCCATGATATGTTAAAGCAGGCACTTGAGAATGGTGCAGTAAGCAAAACATGTTTTTCAATGGTTCTTATATTTCAAATGTGAGCAATGTCAATGCACATGCTGAATGTTCCTTTCATTTGTTAACTAGCAGAAGAGAAAACAACAGTGAAGAAGTACATTAAGCCATCCAAAGGGACAACTGGTGAATAATTAATGATAATAATAATAATTAATTGTTCAGGGCCCGTATTTATAAAACTTTCGTTAGCGAGACATGTCATGACATAAGCGATCGTAGCTATGATGCGACATAGGTGGCAAAGTTATAGCTCGGTATTCCCTCATCATTAGCTCGACTTAGCGCAGGGATGCCAACCGCAACATAGTGGTGAAACTTATGGACTGAAACTAACCCAGTTACGATGATTTGAGCAAATAAACATGTCTGAGGCATTTCTGTATTAATAAGATTAACAATATATGAAATTTAGGTATATTTGAAGGCGAACATAATCAATAATAGTGTCTCTGTCCACTGACTCCACTTCATCCGATGTAAACAAACAGCATATGACCCACGCACGTGTAGTCGCATATACTGCTACTTCGTTTTGTTGTTGGTTGCTACTGACATGATGGATGTACCACACCATCATGAGGAAACGAATCAGCAACTGTTGTGTCAGCAAGCAAATTGCATTGTTAACTTCAACCTAGCAACCTTAAGTGACCCAACATCCTAAACTAACAATGTCACTTAAGATACATTGATTTGAAGAATAATTTCCAATGACCTAACTTATCCTAAACTAACAATGTCACTTAAGATACATTGATTTGAGGAATAATTTACAATGACCTAACTTATCCTAAACTAACAATGTCACTTAAGATACACTGATTTGAAGAATGATTTCCAGTGTTGATATTCAAGTATGGAAGGTGTGTCTAGGGATAGAAATATTCTCAATGATAAGGTGTAACAATTTGTATTGGCACTTGTAATATTGGCTTTTCTTGCACAACCCTATTTAAGGTACTTAAGTAAAAGAGATATTTAGGCAAGCACAATAAGCAGCAGTGTTAATTAATAAACTAATCATTATTTTCCCCCCCCATTTTTGGATAGGAAAGCCTACATTGCTATGCTTTATGAAAGCTTGTAGTGAAGCATTGAATATTAGTGGCCACTTTACTTACTAATGGATCTATTTGATGTAGGTGGTGGTCCACCTCCCAAGCTCCCTTGATGACATAGACAAGAATTTGAGTGAGTAAATCATTCCATACACATATGGATCATCTTGGTTTTGAAAAGTATTAACCATTCCACCCTTGTATATCTATATCCTCCCACATTCTAGGTGACATTAAGAGAACACACCCTTGTTTTTCACTCCTTTGCTTTTATCATTTGCTGCACACCACACCACTTCTTTCATACCTCACATTCACTCTTCCTCAAACATTCAGTAATGCCCACCTACCTTCCTTTATAAACACCCTGCTTAGGTTTGGAGAAACACAGGCAACAAACTATCCATTTATTGTATTTAATACTTCCAGGTATAAACAACAACAACTGCCACCTTACACATAACTAACTTTAACCCTAAACTAACAGAGTATAACTTCCAGTAACTTAACCTAATCAAATTGATGGGTCTCATTGATATGAAGAATTTCCTATGTTGATATTCAATTATGGAAGGTTGGAAATGGCAGCTCACAAGAAATGCATCCACACATGAATGTGTCTTAATGACAAGTACACTCAGTACCTGTCTGCAACACAATAACAGTACATTACCCTACTGCTGAAAATATCAATAAGAGCATACAAAATATCTTTATAACTTAAGTGTAAGGACATTAACTATCTATCTATGTATAGACAAAGCCAACACCCTCCTCCAGGAGGACAGCAAAAATGAGGCAACCACACACACACCATATACACTTACACTGTGTATGAGGAGTATGGGGGCAGGAAGATACTTCCTGCTTGAAAGGATTGTTTACCTCTTATATAGATAGTGAGATAGATCTGCAATAAATATGCTTGTGATGGTTTAACTAACATTTGTTGTCATTGTTCATAACAGTATAGATGGAAATGCTACAGCAGCACTTCCAACGCCTAACACGCTGAACCTCCTGCTGCTGCCGAGACATCCACCGTCTCAGTGGATGATGTAGCAAAGGGTTGTAGAGGTTGAGCACCATCTGTGAAATAAAGAAAGTTAATAAAAAAAAAAAAAAAAAGTGAAATAATATATATATATACAGTAAAGTCCCAGGTTACGTCGGTCTTGAGTTACGTCAAACTCGTAGTTACGTCAGTCCACTATAAGGCAATTTAAGATTAAAAAAAATTGAAAATTTATAAATTATAAAGCGCGGGATTTGTTGTTATTGTTGGTGTTTACCCGTCACACCGCCCGCCTCACGCTTGAATACAATAACACCCTGCCTCAGTTCCACCACACCGTCGCCCCTGGCAAGAGTGTTATCCTATTTCTGCGTTTACTGACTCAAGTTCTTAGTATCTTGCTCAATGGCACCAAAGAGAAAACTCCTTAGTGACAGCAGTGATGCTAAGAAAAGGAAAACCATTACGCTACAAGAAAAAGAGGATGTAATTAAAGACATGAGAAGGGAGGCAGCAGCTGTGTGTGAGGGAGTGAAGAAAAAAATGGAAAGCCCGTTACCATGACAACGGGGAAGTTGACGACCTTGAGGGTTCGCACACCCATCACAACAATAACAACTCCGGAGCCTCGCCTCGGCCACACGACACTTGCAGCTCACTTGCACCGTCTGCGCCTGTCTGTTGATCCCTATTGCCCTTTCCTATTGCATTTCCTGCCCCACTGCCCACGCTTATACTCCCACCGCACTGCACTACGCTCCCCTGGGCGTCACAACATTTGACCTGCCCACCCTCCTGGCGGCCTCAGGGCCACCCCTCTTGGCAACCTGCAGTCCTTCGCATTCGTGGCCCTAATCAACAACAAAAACAAACTTGTGTTTCATATTCCTGTATAGTTGTAAATAATATAACAATATAATCTTTAACTTACCTGAATGACCATAAACAATGATTGGTTGAAAACTCGATAATATGCTTTGAAATGTACGGAAACTCGAGTTACGTACAAAATCGACTTACGTCATGTTTCAGGAATGTAACTCTGACGTAAAGCGAGACCTATATATATATATATATATATATATATATATATATATATATATATATATATATATATATATATATATATATATATATATATATATATATATATATATATATATATATATATATATATATATATATATATATATATATATATATATATATATATATATATATATATATATATATATATATATATATATATATATATATATATATATATATATATATATATATATATATATATATATATATATATATATATATATATATATATATATATATATATATATATATATATATATATATATATATATATACAGGGTGTCCCGCGAGTTAAGGTACATATGCAGGGATATGATAGTTCAAGTGGATCTGATTAAAAAATACTCTATTAATATATGCTGTTTTTTGCTTTATTTAGTTAAAAATTGAAGGTGAAAATAGAGCGGTGGCGTGTGTTGCGGGAACCACTTGGGCAGAATGGAGGAGGAGCATCATCAGCAAGGACGCCGCTGTGTTTCGCTGTAACCTGTAATATCAAGATAATGTATACAATGCAAACACCCAAATACCTACAAAAACTATTCAAAGATGAGATTATTATTTTTGTTGGTTTATAATAGAAACGAATGTAGCCTACATTAAACATAACACAGCGTTATTTTATTACACCGTTTTATTCGTACTTGGCAACTCATCACAGCTGGCCAGAGTCTCGTCGCGATGAGTTCCCTCGCTTGTAAATTAATGTCAAGTCTCACAAGCCTCCTGTCATGTGTTCGTGCGTCTTAATATTCAAGGCTCATAAGCCTCTTGTCATGAACGAAATTGAATAATGTTAGAAAACCTAAATAATGTCTTAATTGTGACATTTACAAGATGCGAGAACACATCATGACAAGAGGTTTGTGAGCTTTGAATATTAAAGGACACAGGAACACATGACAGGAGGCTTGTGAGACTTGACATTAATTTACAAACGCGGGAACTAATCGCGACGAGACTCTGGCCAGCTGTGGTGAGTTGCCAAGTATGAATAAAACGGTGTAATAAAATAACGCTGTGTTATGTTTAATGTAGGCTACATTCGTTTCTATTATAAACCAACAAAAATAATAATCTCATCTTTGAATAGTTTTTGTAGGTATTTGGGTGTTTGCATTGTACACATTATCTTGATATTACAAGTTACAGCAAAACACAGCGGCGTCCTTGCTGATGATCCTCCTCCTCCATTCTGCCCAAGCGGTTCTCGCAACACATGCCACCGCTCTATTTTCACCTTCAATTTTTAAGTAAATAAAGCAAAAAACAGCATATGTTAATAGAGTATCTTTTAATCAGATCCACTTGAACTATCATATCATATGCGTATGTACCTTAACTCGTGGGACACCCTGTATATATACATATATATATATATATATATATATATATATATATATATATATATATATATATATATATATATGCACCTATCTAACATTTTGTAATGAAACTACTTTTTTGCGGGAGGAAGATCTTTTTATTCTATTTTCTTAATCACCCCAAAGATGTAAAACATTGATTTGCAATGAAAATGGTTACTAGATTCATTCAAAACACATCAAAATTATCAAAATAAAAATTCTCACACATGACAATAACAATAAATGAATAAATAAATAAATCAAACTTGGCTATACCTAACTTAACTAAACCTAACCTAACCCATCTTAACAAACTGACAGGAAATTAACGAAACCTTACCTAGCATTGATGACAAGTTTGGTAAGAAAATAAATAAAAACTAATGTAACCAAACTAAGCATAACTTAATCTACCTTAACAATGAACTAAATCTAATCAAACCAACTATATACTTCCCTAATCTACACTAACTTAACTAAACTTAACCTGATTCACCTTAATGATAAATTTGGTAAAACTAATGTCTTAGTAGCTAACAATTTCCAGTGGTAAAGATATGTACCACTATATTATAATGTAAGCAACTAGTTTGCTGAGAACTTTTTTTTTATGCCATGAGATGTAATAGCACCCTAATCTAACCCACTAAACTCACTAAGACTAAAGAGTATATGTGCAATATGGAATGAATGAAACAAACTGTCTAATATGAAAAATATTAAATTTGCAAAACTTACCTATTGTAGTTGGAGTGTGGGGCAGGCAGAGGTCGAAGATATATGTCAGAAGCCACTTTTTACTAGGGTAACCACTGTTCCCCTCAAGGCGGCATCCAGCTGTCACCGTCTCCCTCTCACACCCCTGCTGGAGTTCACTTTCCCTAAGAATCCTTGCATGTCAGCCCCATATACCTTGGCTGCACGCTCTAACTGATACCTCTTATCAGTTCTGAGTCACTTAGTTCAGCCAACACGTCTCTACAATCACAAAAACTTCTCAGGTGGCGTCGTCGCTGTCCCACTGCCTCCGCCATGTTGACTTTATGATTCGACATAGCGATGCTATTCTTGCTCCCACCCAAACATAACGGGAATGCGAGTTTATGATGACCTAACATGAGACATAAGACTTATGTTTCATGTAAGTCATGGTGTCCGCCATCTTGTGAACTTATGTTTCCCTTCTGTTGAATCATAGTTTTATAAATACGGGCCCTGGTCACATCAACGTAACTTTCCCGGAGGAAATAACATGAAGTTGATTGTTTACAGAAATCTCCAAGATTGTGTTTAATGTGATTACAAGCTTTCATCACGGGTGATGAAAGTTGGGCCTATGGCTATAACCCAGAGACAAAATGGCAGTTATTCCAAAGAAAGAGATGTTCATCCTGACAGAAAAAATAATGGCATATCAAAAACAATGTCAAGTATCCGCTAATATGTTTCTATGACATGAAGGGAATTATTCACTTGGAGTTCCCCCTGCTTGTCAGGCAATGAACTAACTCTTAGATTAATCTCCTGAAACTTCTGATAAAAAATAGCAAAGGAAATAACCAGGCAAGTGATGTGCAAAAAGTGGCCTTTGTGCCATAACACCTTTCCATCCTATACTTCTATGTCTATCCAGTAATTGATAGCTTCACAATTCATCCTACTCCCATAAGTTGAAGCTTCAGTTAAAATATGCTGGAAACAAGAAAGACGCTGAACAAAAAATCCAAAATAGATTTCTGAGTAACAACCATAAGTGGGTGTTATGAAATCTTGATAGTTCATCATGATAACAATATCAGATCCAATACTTATTTTCCTATGTTATCATACAACAGAGGTCATAACATGACATATCCCATAATTTACTTATTGAAACAGTCTTGAAACTTTTGGATTGCACTTCAAATATAGTTCATGACTTCATGTAGTAATTTTTAAAGATCCACACTGCAGTTTTACTTTGTAAGATATGACATACTATCAGCAGATTAATTAAAAAACTTTCAAAGTTGTTACACGAGATTCTTATGTTATGTATAGTCAACTGAAAATCAAATATTTCTTATCTGCTTCTGGTGAAGCTGAAAAATGAAATGCTGGTAGTGTTATTATAAAGTACAGTCAACTTTCGATTCAGGCAAGTTTGAATAAAGCAATTTTTATTTGACGTGACTTGATATTTAACACATTCCCTGTGATTAGCAGCGCAACGAGCTCTCCTGCACTGATACAAATAAATTGTCATCACGTCAGTGCTGGTCAAGCCAGTGAAACGAGAGGAGCAGAGTGTTATCTGGGAGAACACCCAAACGAACTGGTAACCTCAAAGTGTTTACCCACCAACGGGTCGCATCGCATACAATGAAAAATTTATGCCTTCTCTGCGATGCTACCCACAGCTGGACATACAGTATTTGATGGCTCATAAGACTCACCTTTTCTATGAAAAAAAAAAAAAAAAAAAAAAAAAGAATCAGGAAATGTCTTCCTCTGCAATTCCTCTGCTGCCCTTGGGAATCTCAGGAATCTTCTTATGTTCTTGATCTTGATCTTGATCTTGATACTACAGGCGACTCAGGATCACTCCTGAGCCGGGCCTTTGGATCGGCAGCTCCTGTAGACGACAAAAAAAAAAAAAAGGCGCACAGAAAAAAAGGGAAAAAAAAAAAAAAGAAGAAAAAGGAAACAGGGTCCTTTGCTCTAATCGTCTGTACATCTGGCACGCCACATTCTCTCCAGAAACTCCTTCACCGCCTCAATCATCCTTTCAATCGTTTCTCTACTCAGTCCCAGCAGCACCACCATCCACTCCCTCCCCGTCTTTTCCATTCTTTCGTTCCTATTATGCCCTAACTCAGTCAACACCACTTGCATCATCTCATACCTGTCTCTGGCATACTTCACACACTCCAGCATCACGCGCTCCACCGTCTCGTCCTCTCCCGAGTCACACATCTGGCACACTTTGCTGCGGGACTCAGACCACCTGTAACTCCTTGCATTCACATCCATACACTGTGCCCTAGCTTCGAAGAGAAGATCACCACCCAGGCTTTCATCGTACCACCTCTCATACATCGGGGCCTCTTTCACCTTGTACCATTCCAGAGTAGTCTTTTCTTCCATCCCATTCCTCCACTCATTCAGTCCCATACTCTTCCACTTCCTCGCATCCCATTCTGTTCCCACTCTGCCTCTTCTTGTCACGACCCATTCCAGCTCATTCTGATTCACCCCAGCCATTCTCACTGCCCACCCAACCTGTAGACCATTCCTCTCTGTCATTCTCATACACCTTTTCCTCCATTTGCTTCCACTTTCACTCCACTGATACACCTTCCTTGATATTCTTGCATCATCCATTCTCTCAAGCCTAATCTTGTACCTAAGAGTCACTTTTATAAGTCTTTCCCTAAATGAGCTCCATCCCATATCCACTCTTAAGGCTTCTACTGCCGTGTACCTCGGTGCATTCAGTGCCAGCCTAGCTACTCTACACTGCCTCACTTCTAACTTGTCAATTTTACTCTCGTTCCATGCAATCACATCCATACCATACATTATACTGGGGACAGCCACACTCTTCCACACTTCTCTCAGCACGTCATACTTGCTCTCATCCTTGCCGCGCTTCCTAAACGGCCCACCCAGTGGTTCACCAAGCTTATTTTTTCATTCTTTGACTTTTCACACCCATTCGGACTCATCCACATCCCTAAGTACTTGCATTCTTGTGCCTGCTTCAACTCATTCTCTCCCAACCTCCATGCTGCATTACATTCATCCTCCGACCTATTCACAATCATCATCTTACTCTTCTTACTACTAAACCTAACTCCAAAATCTCTTCCATACCCATCAACCACATCCAGCAGACTTTGCAGCTCCTCTGCTGACTCACTCATAACCACTACATCATCTGCACAAAGAAGCACACCTATCTTATCATTCCCCACACTCACTCCTCTGTGTATAGGCTGAAAAGGGTTGGCGACAAAATACATCCTTGCCTAACTCCTCTCTCACTCCTCACCCAGTCTGTTTCTATATCTCCTAAACTGTACTTAGCTCTGGTATCAACATACATGCTATGCACTATGTTGACTATCTTGGCACTCAACTCAATCTTTTCTAGGACTCTACCTAGCATTTCTCTATTCACCCTATCATAAGCTTTCTCTATATCCAGGAAACCCAAATACAATTTACCTCCATCCCTCTTTTTTTTTTCTCAATCATTTCATTCACCACAAACATGTTATCCTCAGCTCTCCTGTCCGCACGGAAACCATTCTGCTCCTCACCTAATACTCCAGCTCTTTCAATCCACTTACTCAATCTGGCATTCAACACCGCACTGAACACTTTGCCTACTGTATTGACTAACGCGATCGGCCTGTAATTTTTCAACTCATTTTTACTCTTGTGTCCGCCCTTATGCAGCAGTCACCCTGCACTCATTCCACATTTTTGGCACCCTCTCCTCCGTTAAAAAGCTCAGTCATCCTGTCAATCACAACATCACCTCCATTTTTATACAGCTCATATGGTATTTCATCCGGCCCTGCTGCCTTCCCATTCTTCTGCCTTTTCACACACTTCTCCACCTTCTCCCTGCTGATCCTTTCATCCAGTTCATCTGCATTCCTTCTCTCCAGTGTCACACATCCTTCTCTCGCACCAAACACTTCACCTACACCACCCACTTCTTCCCAGAACTGTCTGATTGCCTCACTCATTCCTTCCTTCTCTGTTACAACTTCACCATTCACCTTCAAACTCTCCACTCCAACACTGTCTGCCATATTCTCACCTCTCAAGAACTTGTACCACCTTCCATGCCTTTCTCTCTCAAAGATTCAATCACACTCCTTTCACACTTTACTTTGGCCTTCACTATCATTCGCTTTGTCACTCTCTGCTGCTTTACATATATTTCCCATGCATTCTGGTACTCATTCTCTGCCTCATCACTTTCATGCCTCTTTTTCCTCAGCCACCTACATTGTCTACTCCTTCTCTTTCGCTCCTTTCTAGCCTCTCTGATTTCATCATTCCTCCATGGTTTACGTACTTTTTTTCTTCTTCCTACTCTCACATACCTTATCTTGCTCTCTGTAGCACTCCGCACATCCTCTACCAGTCTCTCATTCACATGCTCCACATCATGTACACCTCCATCATCCCAGCTTCTTGCACTCAGGTCCACCTGGAAGTTTTCCCACCCTACATCTCTCAGTCTCCACTTTCTCTTCTTACTCACCACTTTCACTTCTTTCCTACCATGCAACAGGCACTCCACAACCAGCATATTGTGATCAGACACAATATCAACCATACCATCCTCATCTATCCACATGTGTGACACAATTTCACGCATTCTTCCATTCACCAACACATAGTCTATCGCTGACTCCTGCTCCCTTGCACTCCAAGTCACACGTCCCTCAGCCAAAGTTACATTCAGATTCTCTAACTCCATTTCATCCACAAAATCCCCAAGCATCTCACCATTCCTGTTCACACGTTCTCCCAGAATTCCTACATGTGCATTCATATCACCCATCACCAGCACTCTCTCCCCTCCATGTTCTCTCACAACTCTCTTCAATATGTCATACTTCCTCCTGTTCTCCCTCTCAGCTCTTTCACCCATGACAGTCATGTACACCACCACCAGAACCATCTTTTCCACTCTGCCCCGATCATCTGTGCACTCCACTCTCACTGCCAACACATCCTCACTGCTCTCACACGTTCCCACACCAAGCTCCTCTACTTTCAGTCCACTTTCTTTCCTATAGAGAAAGGCTACGCCTCCCTCCTCCCTGTGTCTCCTGAGTCTTACGTCCCTTCCCAATCATAGCAAACTCACATCCTTCCATTTGTACCTCACCTCTCAGGTGCGTCTCTGTAAGCCCGACTATGTCGAACTTCCATTCCTGGAGCTCCCTGGAAATATCCTCAAACTTAACCACACCCCATCCTCTCACATTCATGCATCCAATCCTCACACTCTCACTTACCTGGCTGGTGTCTTCTTTCTGGCGTGCTTTTGTCGTCTCCCGTCACTGGTCCATCGGCTGCAGCGACCTCGCCCTCACCCACTCACACAGCCGTCGACCCATCCTGGCAGTCCCTGCGTCGTTCAGGTGCACGCCGTCCTTCTCATACAAGCTGAACCGGTCTACCACGCCGTCCATGTCAATGAAGCTCAGCTTGCCTTTTTTCTCCTTCACCCACTCTATCATTTTCAGCAGCTCTTCTTGCAGTCTTCTGTTGGTGGATCTTCTCAAACGCTCGTAGAACGGGCCTTCCCTGGGTCTCTGCATGACACCCACGACGGCCACACTCATGCCCTTGCCTTCCACACTCCTCACGGCATCCACAACATTCCTCACCGTCTCATCTTCAACATATTCTAGGCCGTTTCCACCTCCTTGGATGATCAGCATCCCGTCCTCCATGCTGGCTGCTTCTTCCTCTACTTTCTTCCTGCTGATGTCCGTGATCTTGGCACCACTCAGGCTGGTGCAGCCACTCCTTCTCATCCTGCACTTCACTTGGCTGGACATCGTCTTCACCATGCTGTCTCCAATAATTCTGATGGGCGCCTTCTTTTTCCTCGTTGGTAGGAGTCACTGATCTTGATCTTGATGCTACAGGTGACAGAATTTCTTCTGCATCAGGCCTTTGTATCGGCAGTGCCTGTAGGGAAAATAAGAAAAAACACAAGCAACAAAGAGGACAATCACCATTTTTCACACCACTAGTTCCTACATCTAGCACGCCACATTCTCTCCAGGAACTCTTTCACAGCCTCAATCATCCTTTCATTCGTCTTCCCACAGAGTCCCAGTAGCATCACCATCCATTCCCTTCCTGTACATCTAGCATGCCACATTCTCTCCAGGAACTCTTTCACAGCCTCAATCATCCTTTCATTCGTCTCCCCACAGAGTCCCAGCAGCATCACCATCCATTCCCTTCCTGTCATCTCCACTCTGTCATGCCCCAGCTCCCTCAGCACCACTTGCATCATCTCATACCTGTCTCTGGCATACTTCACACACTCCAGCACCACATGCTCCACCGTCTCATCCTCTCCCATGTCACACATCTGGCACACTTTGCTGCGGGACTCAGACCATCTATAATTCCTTGCATTCACATCCATGCACTGTGCCCTAGCTCGGAAAAGAAGATCCCCACCCAGGATTCCATCATACCACTTTTCATACATTGGGGCCTCTTTCTCTCTATACCATTCCAAGGTACTCTTTTGCTCAATCCTATTCCTCCAGTCACTCAGTCCCACACCTTTCACTACTCTGTCTATCTCACTCCTCCACTTCCTTACACCCCATTCTCTACCCTCCATTTCTAACAATCATACTCCAGTCCTTCTCTAAGTGCCTTCCTTCTACCTGCTGAAAAGCCCAACTAGCTTTTAGACCACTCTTCACCACCAACCTGACACACTTTTCCCACCTTGCTACTCCTGACATTCCACAGAAACACTTTTCTCACTATTCTAGCATCATTCATTCGCTCTAACCTAGCCTTATACCGTAGGGTCGCTTTTACATACCTTTCTCTAAAAGTGCTCCAACCCATGTCTCCCCTAAGAGCCTCTACTGCTGCATATCTAGGTGCATTAAGTGTCATTCTTGCAACTCTATTCTGCCCTATTTCTAACTTTTCTAGTTCACTTTCATTCCATGCAATCACATCCATACCATACATGATGCTCGGGACAGCCACGCTCTTCCAAACTTCTCGCAGCACGTCATATTTACATGCTCTCATCCTTGCTGCACTTCCTAGCTGACCTACCGACTGACTCACCATGCTTATCTTCTCATTCTTTGTCTTCGCGCAGCCAACCGGACTCATCCACATCCCCAGGTACTTGTATTCATCTGTCTTTTGCATCTCGTTCTCACCTAGTCTCCACACTGAGTTCCTCTCATCCTCTGACCCATTCACAAACATTACCTTGCTCTTTTCACTGCTAAACCTCACTCCAAAGTCTCTTCCATACCCATCTACAACATCAAGCAAACTCTGAAGCTCTTCTGCCGACTCGCTCAAAACAACATCATCTGCATACATATCTTATCATTACCCACATTTACACCTGCGTTCATTCTCCTCAATCTAGCAGCCAATTCCTTTGTATATAAGCTAAAGAGGGTTGGTGATAATATGCAACCCTGCCTAACTCCTCTTTCACTCTTCACCCAGTCTGTCTCTACATCTCCTAGTTTATACTTAGCTCTTGTATCCACATACATACTTCACACTATGTTAACTATCTTTACACTTAGCCCAATCTTTTCTAGTACTCTACCTAGCATTTCTCTGTTCACCTTATCATATGCTTTCTCTATGTCTAGAAAACCTAAGAATAATTTGCTACCATCTTTCTTCTTTCTCTCAATCAATTCATTCACCACAAACATATTGTCTTCAGCTCTCCTGTCCACACAGAACCCATTCTGCTCTTCACCTAACACTCCAGCTCTCTCAATCCATTTACACAATCAATCTCTCATTCAAAACCGCACAGAACACTTTTCCTACTGTGTTAACTAACGCAATCAGCCTGTAGTTTTACAACTCATTCTTACTCTTGTACCCTCCCTTATGTAGCATAGTCACCCTGCATTCATTCCACATTCTCGGCACTCTCTCCTCCTCCCACACCTGGTTAAACAACTCAGTCATCCTATCAATCACAACCTCTCCTCCATTTTTGTACAATTCATACGGTATCTCATCCGGCCCTGCTGCCTTCCCATTCTTCTGCTTCTTCACACATTTCTCCACCTCCTCCCTGCTGATCCTTTCATTCAACTCGTCTGCATCCTTTCTCTCCAGTGACACACGTCCTTCACCCACATCAAAGACCTCACCTACACCTCCAATCTCTTCGTAAAACTCTTTTATTGCCCTTCTCATTTCTTCCTTATCAGTCACCACTGCCCCATTCACCTTCAGGCTCTTCACATTCTCACTGTCAGGCATCCCCTCACCCCTCAGGAATCTGCACCATTCACGACCACCTTCTGTTGGTTGTGGGATGTATAATGGAGGGCGTGTATGCCTAAGTAAGGGGCAGACATACACGCAGTACACGTAGATTCTTTACTTGTCCTTAGAGCTACAAAGGGTAGGAAATGGCGGCCAGTAGCGACTCGGGAGCAGAGGCTCACGCGCTAGCTGAATGCGCAGAGAAATACACAGTGTTGCCACATACACGTAATATGCATTAATACATCTCCCACCCCCTTCTGCGCTCAGAAGTCCACAGGGACTCGAGCAACTGCAGCTGCGGACGCCTTCTCCTGGAGTCGTGGCGACCTGCGGGGCACCACCGTATCAGGTGCCGCCAAGGGAGCAGTGGCGTCCTCCATCGTAGAAGAAGCGTTTAGGGGTGGAGCAGGGCGGAGGAAGCACCTGTTCCTCCACCACACTCGGCCACTGGGCATCTTGAGCAGGTAATCCCGTGACCTGCCAACGCCCATGATGGTGCAAACCTTGTCCCACCGCTGCGTAGTCGGGTCCTGGATCCGAACCACGTCACCTCGCTGCAGGGGTGGAAGAGGCCGAGCGTGAGCGTCGTAGCGACTTGTGGCATCACGGAGACGGGCAGCAGCTCGATGGTCGCAACTCTCGTCCCTGGCCTGCCACTGTTTCTGGAAGGCGCTGGCATGTGCGGGGACGCAAGAGCGTAAAGGGCGACCATACAGGACTTGAGCTGGAGAGCGACCCGTCTGGTTGGGGGTGTTCCGAAGCTCCAGGAGACCCCTGTCGAACGCCTCACAGTCTATATTGCCAGACGGTGCCACCTTCTGGATGAAGTGCTTCACGGCCTTCACTGCAGACTCGGCATGGCCGTTAGACTGTGGGTAATGGGGCGTCGATGTGTCGTGACGGACTCCCCAGCGCTCGAGGAACGTAGAAAACTCCCGGCTGGCGAACTGTGGGCCACCGTCCGTGCGCAGGCGTACAGGAACACCCAGGTCCCTGAAGAGGCGGCGGAAGTGGCGAATGGTGGCAGCAGACGTCGTATCAGCGCCACAGGACACGACGACAGGCCAGCCGGACAGACGATCTGCAATGACTAAGAAAGCCTTCCTGCAACTGAGAAGTAATCAGCAGAAATGGACTCGAATGGTCGAGTTGGGTTGTCATCACAGAGTCTTGGTTCTTGCTGTTGACTGGGCTGCAGAATCTGGCACGGCTCACATGCTCGAACAGTGTTGGCAATGTCAGCATCCACGCCTGGCCAGAACACAGCCTGCCTAGCACGGCGCTTGGTGGCTTCGACACCACGATGGCTGTCGTGCAGGCGGGCCAAGACACGGCGACGTAGGGCTGTAGGCACCAACACTCGTGCACCGTACAGGACGAGATCCTCATCACAGTAGAGGTCCTCCCGTAACTTCCAGTACGGGCGGAGCACGTTGGGGAGGGCGTACCTGTCCATAGGGAATCCGTTCTTCACAAAATGAAGGAGCTGGACGTACTCGGGGTCCTCGGTTGCCACCTTACGAAGCTCCTCAAGGGCAAGGTCACTGCCAGGAGGTGCTTCTGCAACATCAGGAGGCACCAACGGAGCAAGAGACTCCATCGCACGTAGTGTAGCGATACTCCTAACTTGGAAGCCGGTATCAGTGCCAAGGACTTCGTCAGCCTGCGTTGGGTAGCCAACAGGAGAGCGAGATAGAGCGTCCGGGATACACAACTCCTTGCCCGGGCGCCATACAGCTGTGAAGATGTACGGGCGATCTTCTCCTTGAGGCGTTGTAGACGTGGATTCTCTATAGCGTCAAGGGAGTAGCTGTTTAGGATGGGAACTAGAGGGCGATGATCGGTGACGAGGTTAAAGTGTTGCAATCCTGTGAGGTAGAACTTGGTCTTCCCCATGGCCCATACGACAGCTAACATCTCCAACTCGATCGTCGCATATCGGGTCTCTGTATCCGTCAAGAAACGTGAGCCGCACTGGACGAGACGCTGCTGTCCACCACCGTGGTCCTGCAGTAAGGCATAACCCAGCCCATACAGGCGGGAAGCATCGGTCTGCAGAGTCGTAGGGAGAGCAGGGTCAAAGGCAGCAAGGACTGGTGGGCTGGCCAAGGCCATCTTCACACGTTGGAAGGCTTGCTCATGGTCGGGCGTCCACACAAACGACTTCTTGGGGCTCAAAAGTGGGCGTAGAGGCGCAGCAGTGGCAGCGAGGTCGGGCGAGAAGCTGGCGAGCTGGTTGACAAGGCCCATGAAGGACCTAAGGTCGGTCAACGTAGCAGGCGTAGCAAACTCAGTGATGGCCCGAACCTTGTCAGGGTCTGCTGCGATGCCGTCATGGGAGAGCCTGTAGCCGCAGAAGGACACTGATGGAGCCGCCAGCACAAACTTGGCATTTAAAGTGATGCCATGGGCTCGGCATCTGGCCAAGATGTCGTTAACGTGGCGTAGATGTGTGAAGTAATCCTCGTCGTACACGAGAATGTCATCCACGACTTTGACACACTGTGGCACTCCCTGTAGCGCGATGTCTCCTCGGAGGCAGAAGGCGTCGCCTGTGGCTGCGAAACCCATGGGACCTCGGAGGTACTTGAAGCGCCCATATGGAGTGATGAACGTAGTCAGGGCCTGGTCGTCCTCATGCAAGGGTATCTGCCAATATCCACACAACGCGTCAATCGTGGTGAAGTAGCGTGCCCTGGCATCGACGCTCCGGATGGCTGCAAAAGGCGTGGGTGATGGGTGTGCAGGCCGAGATACTTGTGCGTTCAACTTACTCAGGTCCGTAGTGATCCTGACACCTCCACCAGGTTTCGGCACAACAACCATCGGATGGCACCAATAAGATGGGACGTCACCAACAGGAGCAATAACGCCTCGTGCCACCATAGAGTCCAGCTCAGCTTTCACTGCGTCCCTGTAGGCCAAAGGAATAAGCCTCGGCGTGTGGACAGCAAACGGCTGGGCGTCGTCTCGTAAGTGGATCCTCATCGGCGGTCCAGACATCGGCTTGAGTGGAGCATCCTGTGTGGAATCCTTTGTCAAGAGGACATCCTGGTACTCCCTCAAGAAGTACTCCTTCGCTGCGTCTGGGGAAGTGGTGCTGAGAAGAGGTAACGCAGGCACGCTGGAACGTGGAGCTGGAGCGTTTGTCGCCTCCCTTACACTGGCGACACTGCCTCGTGCTGAGAAAATCTGAGCAGGGAAGTCGTGAGGCACGATCCCCAAAGCACGACAGTGTTCACGGGACAGAAGTGGGGTGTTCCACGAACCCTGCACATCTATCCAGCCCGTACAAGACAGCTCGCCGTAAACTAGTGTGGCCTGGAGCGAACCGAGGGCAGCAGACATCTTCGTCCCATCAGCGTTGTAGTAGGCAAGGGATGGAGGAGGACCAAGAGCCTGTCTGTCGATGCCCAACATTCTCAAGTGCTGTGGGCCGATGACCGTCGTGTCGGCACCAGTGTCGGGAATGAAGTCCAGATCACCAGAGTGACCGTCATGCAACACTTCCACTCGTACAGTAGGAGGTGTCGGGTCATCACGAGTACTGATAGGAGACTGACATGAGGCCTCAGGTGGGCCCTCATGAGACCCTGGGTCCGTTGTGAGAGACTGTAACCGCACCACGTGGAAGGTGGGGTGTCTTCCTCTTTCCCTTTCGGCTTCTCGGGTCGCTGCGACTTACTCCTTGCCTTGGTTTGCTTGCAGACTTTCTCCAGGTGCCCCAGACGGTTACAAGCAGTGCACGTAGACTGCCTGGCTGGGCACTTGGGCATCAAAGCGTAGTGGCCAGTCTTCCCACAACCTCTGCACGTAACACCTGTTGCTGGGCAGCCCTTCGGGCCGTGGTCTCGCCTGCCGCAGCTGCTGCAGGAGGTAGGCGCCCGATGAGTGGGTGAAGGTTGGCGAGGGGGGACTCCAGGTTTGTGTGCTGCTTTCTTCGTCTGTTTATACGTTGAGACAGCAGACACTGTAGGTGAGGCACGTATGGCAGAGGCGGCTGACCGCGTCGCCTCGTGGGCCCTGCATACATTGATGACGTCAGCAAGAGTAGAGGCGGCGTCGAGGGACACAATCTTGGTCACCAATTCCTCGTCGTGGACGCCTGTCAGGATACCGTGCTTCATCCAGGCCTCTTCACAGTCCAGGTGGTGAGCCTTACAGATGTCGAATTCCTCCGCCAGGCTCTTCAGTCGGACGAGAAACTCGGAGAAGGGCTCGCCTCTCGCCTGCCGACAGCTAGTGAAGGCTCGCCGACGCAATGCCTCGTTGTTGGAGTCACGTATATGAGCCTGGAGAATGTCAAGCACTTCATCAACTGGCTTGAGAGAGGTAGGCGACACCTGTAATGTGTGCTCTAACACCCTCTGCGTCTCCAGAGTGAGGCACATACGTAGCTGGATCCTCTGTTTAGGCAGCGTCAGGCTGGGCAGGTCGATCATCGTCGCGTAGTCCTCCCAACGTCTCCTCCACTCACGAAACACTTGGTACGTCACGTCGTGTGACAGTGGCGGCGGAGGTGTGACAGCTGCTTTCTGCACAGGTGGGTGGGTACCGGAGCCGCTCTGTGCACCGCCAGGACTCCCAAGCGTCTGGGGATTCGTCGGAGCCGCACCGAGCGCGCCCTGGGAAGAAGTGAGGCTGGTTAACAGAGCACGAAACTCAGCTCTGTCTTCCCGGCGTTGTTCCTCCATCTCACGTCGAGCGGCCGCCTCCTGTCAGCAAACCATTGGAAGAATACTGAGAAATCAGGGTAGACAGGTGTGTGAGAAGGTGCATGGTGTGGCGACCTGGGTGGAGTGGTGGTGGTGGGTGGGGTGGCGGGCGGAGGTGGGGCGGCGGTGTCCGGGGCCGCCGCTTCACCCGCGCCTGCGGTAGCACCAGCCAACGTCTGTGACAGGCTGTCTGGTTGTCCCGGCGTCCCCTCATCTTCCTCCTCAACTCGTCTGGGAGGCTTGGGACGTCGTTTTGACCGCGCCATGCCGAGGAATCACTCGTAGATGTGAGAGCAAATGTGTCAGTGTGCGTGGTGTGGCGGGAAGACAGCTGGGCAGGCAGGCAGCGAGAGGTGCAGCAAGGAGGTATGCGCGGGCTCACGGCACGCCGCTCTCGTAATGGCAGTGCAGTCAGTGTCTTGCGGGACTCGACAGAGAGCAGAGGTGCGTCGCGCTGCGCTCGTTTCTGGGCAAAGAGACGTAACCAACCCCTGAAACAAAGCGGCACCTCGATGCAAACACTCCCGGGCACTGCACTGCACTATACCGCCGCACACTGCACTGTAATACACTGCCACACGCTGCACTGCACTGCACTGTCACGTAACACCACGGGTCCGCAGCACACAGTCGTAGCACACGTCAGCAATCTCACAGCTGGTGGCGGAGGACGTGATGGCGCCGCCGGCTACTGGGATGAGTTCTTTCCCCTCGTAACTGATGTCTCCAGGGACAAGACGTGTCGTCACTGCGCCATGTTGGTTGCGGGATGTATAATGGAGGGCGTGTATGCCTAAGTAAGGGGCAGACATACACGCAGTACACGTAGATTCTTTACTTGTCCTTAGAGCTACAAAGGGTAGGAAATGGCGGCCAGTAGCGACTCGGGAGCACAGGCTCACGCGCTAGCTGAATGCGCATAGAAATACACAGTGTTGCCACATACACGTAATATGCATTAATACAATACATAACCCACACCTTCCACACCTTTCTCTCTAAGGGACTGAATCACACTTTTCTCACATGTAACTTTAGCATTCATTATCTTTCGCTTCGTCACTCACTGCTGACTCACATATGCTGTCCATGCATTCAGGTACTCACTTTCAGCCTCCTCACTCTCATGTCCCCTCTTTCTTAACTGTCTGCACACCCTATTCAATTTCTTCCTTTCCTTCCTAGCATCTCTAATCTCATCATTCCACCACGGAATGAGGGGTTGTTGTGATGACTATACTTATGGTTGACTGAAAAAAACTGTAGTATCGGTCTCGAGCTCGAGACTGTTCCGTTACTGATGTGTATCACCACTTTTGCTGAGGAGTCAGTCCTGTCTGGCCCTCGCTAGTAAACGCACCTCCTGGCCACCCAGTGTCTCTATTCCCTTGTCCTCGTTGAGCTGAGCTACCACAAAAACAAAGTTATCAGCACTGCACTGCTGCATTTTCCCAGTGGCTAAATACTGGAGTGTTATTGCCACTTTCGTCTCTGGAGGCACAGCCATGCTTCTCTCTGTAGTGTTTCTAATCTCCTCTCGTACCAAGTCTGTCAAAAATCGAAGTCCAGCACGATCCAACCTGTACCTTCTCACAAATTCAGCATCATCGTAAACGTGGAAGGGATCCATTCTTGGACGGAAAGTCCTCGGCCGGCGAGCTTCGTGTTGTTGTTGGTCGGCCATTCTTCCACTTGCAGTTTTTCATATCTACTTAGGACACCCTCTGCCCACTCGCAACTCACCGCCGAGATAGGAATTTTCATAACGGTTAGGACTGTTGATGAATACCTCCTATTTTGTTATGAAAATTCACAAGGAGATAGGAATTTTCACAAGGACTTAAGAACTTTTTTTTATGAGGTCAAGGTTTTGCACTTTGTTTACATGGGCGAAGAAGTCTGAGGCAGTGGTTGGTGGTCAGTCTATGGCAACAGAGACTCAAAATATCAGATATCTTCGCACATGTAAACAAAGTGATGATAGGCACGTACTACACCACAAAATAACTCTGATTGATTGATTGATTGATACATTTATTGTTGAATTAATAAACAATTACGATAAAGGAGGAGGATGGGCCTTGCCACCCACCCCCCAGGAGAAGCACTGACTTCCCAAAAGTATTTGTAGCCTAATCTGAGCCTCATTGCCACCCTGTCATGTGATGCAGTGTGTCTCCTGTAGGTGTAAGCACAGCTCTGGGAGACACGTGCATAGTGAAGACTAGTGCTACTGCCCCTATGGCAACAAAGCTCCAACTGATCACTAATGCTACTATGTACAAAATCCTTAATGCTACTCTTAACATAACCCAGAGTGTACTCAGTGCCAGGGTCCACTGTGTCATCTTGTAGGGCACACTGAGCAAGGTGGTCTGCTTTTTCATTTAATAGGATACCCACATGAGAGGGTATCCAGATGAAATGGACCGTGGCACCGGCACCTTCTAGGGCGTGGATGAGATCAAGACACTTGACCGTGCACCGGCACCTTCTAGGGCGTGGATGAGATCAAGACACTTGTTAACTAGATCACAGTCCATTGGGGAGGTGGATTGAAGGGCGTACAATGCAACCTGACTGTCAATAAAGAAATATACATTCTTATGGAGAGGCACCACAATGTGGAGCGCCTCCAGTACAGCATAAAGTTCTGCTCTAGTGGAAGACATGGGTGCAGGGAGCCGCCTGGAAACCACAGTGTCAGTATAGAGACTGGCAGAGATGTAATCACGGATGAACAGCCCACATCCGGACCTGCTGCCATTGACTGACCCATCACAATAAACATGAATAGCCTGAACGTGTGGGTACTTGGACAATTTAGTCATGAACATGTCTTGCACCACATGAGGGAGCCAGTCCCTCTTGGGCTGATGCAGTGAGTGAATATCAACACTGACATGAAGAGGGTTCCAGGCGGGTTGCAGCGGTGACATAACAACGTTAATACAAGCCTCGGCTACACCTACACTACACTTGTCAGTGCTCCCAAAATCTTCCTGAGGCATGGTGTTGTAGGAGTGCGAGGATCATGATACAGGGGGGTCAGTGATCCCTTTAGAGAGTCTGAGCCCGTGCATAGCATCTGACTAATTGTGTGATAAGTCATTTCCTGTACCCTACACATAATACTCGGCAGGTGCAGTTCAGCTCTGAGGACTTCAATCCGTGCAGTCCTGGGGCATCCCAAGATTATCCACATGGCTTCATTCTGTACAAGCTCCAGGGGACGGAGTTGGGTGGCACTAAACTGTATTAAAACAGGGGCGGCATAATCAATAAGGGACCGTATGACAGATATATAGAACATTCTTAGGACTGGAATGCCCGCCCCCAGGCCCCTGTTGGCTAGCAGCCAAAGTGGTGCTAGCCGTGGCAGACAGAGGTCTAGAACATAGTGGACGGCTTGGAGAGACTTCCTAAAGCTCATCTGAACAACCAGGTACTTGTGTATGTGAGCTCTAGGGATGGGAATGTTATTTACAGTGGGAAGCCGAGAGACCTTCCCTTTAGCTTGAAATTTTGTTTTACATTCATTCTCTTTCTTTAAAGGTAACAATATATAATAGGTCATTCACACTAGTAATTCACACAGATGAAACCAGTCAGGAAGAATTTGCATACATCACATGAACCAGTTAAAACAAAACACGTGATCGGCGATCTTCATCTTGACACAGGGAAGACTCACTGTGCTCTTTGCGGTGTGATGCTATTACTCCTTTAGGTAAGACACACTTTCATACAATTAAAAACTGCACCTATCTTTTAACATTCTTACCTTGCATACCTGTAAAAAAAATGATGATAAAAAAAGAAAAATCATGATTATTAGACCAGCTAGTAGTCTCTCACAGTCCTTGCTAATGCCATTTGTCAGGTACTGTACATGTTTACATCTCACAAAAAGATTGATACTAGGCTACTAGCAAATATTAAAGCTTTTAAATGGGATCTAATACTGATCTAAATGCATGTGAGTCTTCAAATGTTCTTTAATTCATATTCAGAGCTTAAATTTGCTCATTTACCTCTTTCTTCATTTCAATGGGTGTGTCTTATGACCCCATCCATTTTATGGGCCATCAAAACGGTACTTCATTTATTCAGTGCGTTTCTATACTGTACTATATTTTTCCTTTCCCAAATCTGTCTATATATTTTTGTCTCTTTGTTTTGCATATTTAGAAAATGAATGCTGCATGGTTTTATGGTCAACTTGTTTCAACAGAAGAGATAGAAGATAAAATAAGATAATAAAGATATCAAGAAAATTCAGAAATTATGAAAAGATCAATAAAGAAAATTATTGAAGTTTATCAAGGAAATTCCAATTGTGATATCTCAGTTTGAATTATTTGTTATAAAAAAAGTTTTATGCTCTTCTGAAAGAAAAATGCAAGATAACATAGTTTTCTTACATGTTTTAGAGAAAAAGAAAATGGTATTTTTCATTTAATTTTTATAGCAGATATTTTATTTATTTATTCTGTTTTGCTTCTTTACTTACGTTTATTTATGTATGCAATTCAAAAGGGTCACCAATGGCAGCTTTTTCTTTTTTTTACAATTTCTCCAAATAATATCAGGAAAAATAATGAAAAAAATCAATAAAAATCATTAAAGCTTGTCAAAGAAAGTCCATTTGTGATACCTATTTCAATTATTTGTTATTGAAAAATTTTATATTCTTCTGAAGGAAAAATGCAAGATAATAGTGGGGCCGCCGTGGTACAGTGGAACCATGCGTGCTTTGGGGTCCGAGGGGTCTCCAAGCACAAGGGTTCGAATCCTGTCCACGGTCCAAGTGTAGGTTGGGCTTCCTCACTCGAGGCAACGGTTTCCTAGTGGGTGGGCTTTGAAATAGGAGGTACCTCAAAAAGTATCCCCTTTAGCCCATAAATTCCCGTGAAAAGTCCACATGGTATTAAAAAAAAAAAGAAAAAGAAAGAAAGTCCATTTGTGATACCTATTTCAATGATTTGCTATTGAAAAGTTTTATATTCTTCTGAAGGAAAAAATTCAAGATAATGGTGCTTTTTTTTTTTAAGATGTATTAGAAAGAAAATATGAAATCAAGAAGTTCATATAATTTTTATAACACTAAAAATTAAATAACCTTTGTTACGGCCCGCCCGTAACATACTCCACTACCATCCCCTCCTCCGTTTGTTACCTCGTTCGCCACCTCTCCGCCTCCCCTTCCATGTCACCGTCTCGTGAACCTTCCACGCCACCGTCTCATGAACCCTCCATGTCACCATCTCATGAAGCCTGGCTACTGTCCCGAAGTTGGATTCACGCGGCCCCATTCGACTCAACCGGAAGTGTTAAGCCAGCTCTTGGCTTTCTGGAAGTCAGTCGAGGTCCAGGCCTCAACCAGTGAAAACAACGCCTCTTGGGACTACCGTGGGATCAACCATCACCCAGCACTTCACCACTGCGACTCCGCATAAGTATCACTTCCCCTCGTCCCGTGTTTTCCACATTGCCTCCATATAGGATTAGGATTATTGTTAGGTATTAAGTTGGGTTCTTTATTGTTGTATTTATTTCTGTGTTATATGTATATGTGTATGTCATTTTCCTGTTTCATGTTATATATCTGTGTTTCATGTTTCATGTTATATCTATGTGTGTCAGTTTCATTATGGGTTATTAAAATAGCTTTTTAAAGTGCCCCCTTTGCATTACCTCACCAGTTGAACCTGCAGTGTTTTTTTATTGTTATTGTATCATAACCCATGTTCAGTGTTCCATTTTTCCAGTGACTTCCTTTCTGTGATTACATTATTTTTTTTATGTGTTTCTGTGGTGTTGTGACTTTGATGTGTTTTTTTTCTGTGACTTACTCTGCGTGTGGTTTAAATTTACCTTTGTGCGATCAAGTGGCTCCTTTTGGGTTAAAAGTACTTCGTGACTTTCATTGGTATCGCATAGCAGTGGTAGAGCAGGAAACTAGGTAGAAAGGCGTGTTCACCGATAGCACTTATCTCTATTTTTTGCACATAGGCAGGTGTGTAATAAGTGTTATCCAAGTGTTGGGATCATCATATGTTCATGCGAACCCTCAATCCCCTCACTTCGCGGATCATTTTTCTCGCTAGTTAGAATGGGCCATTTTAACTAGTCTCTCAGACTAATCCGCCTCCTTATCAATAACAAGTCTCAGTACAATTCGCTCCTCACTCTCAAGTCTCGTAACTAGAGTAATCCGGATCTCTCTTAATGCCGTAATTCTCTAGTTTACCCCCTCATTAGTGATTGTACTCATAAGTGTTTACTTAAGTATAACCTAGGTAATTTCCAAGGTTGCCTTTATTATCACTCTGCCAAGTTCCTCACTTAAGTAATTCGCTTATAATTTTTTTTTTGTGTTGTTTAACATCTATTTAATATGGCTTCTGCTCAGTTTAACGTTGAAGATTTTTGTGCTGACCCTTCTCTGGAACAACTTAAAGGTCCTAATATCAAGAAGGACCAATGGAAGACCATCGCTAAACATTTTTATGTTCCCATCACGTCTCAGATGACTAAAGAGGTCATTAAGAATGTAGTTGTTGAACATCTAGTGTAAGAAGGTCAGTTGCTAGGAAATGCCATAGAAGAGTTAACTCCCATGTCAGCCACTACGAGGACTATAATACACAGTCCTCAGGAAGAACAGGATAAGAGTAGGATAAGTCAGTGGGAAATTGAGAAGCTTAAACTAGAATACCGGATGCAGGAAAAAAAACAAATGCAACTACAGGCAGAAAAAGAAGATAAAGATAAAGAAAGAGAATTACGGGAAAAAAAAAGAAGAGAGAGAATTTCATTTACAACTTAGAAGGCAGAAGAAAGAGTTAGAAATTCAGGAGTTAGCCCTACGAAATGACGCTAAGTTTAGAGGGGAAGAAATAGATATAAAGAAAAAGTTAGCAAGCTTTAATCCCACTACAGCTGCTCCGCGAGTTCCCCCTTTTTGATGAATCTGATGTTGACGGGTCATTTCGCGCTTTTGAGAGCATTGCTAATAGGAATAAATGGTCCAAGGATCAGTGGGTGTCTCTCCTTGTCCCTAAGCTAGTAGGAAAAGCTTATAGGGTATACAACGGCCTTAGTGATGAGGTAGAATATGAAGAGATCAAAGGTAACATTCTAGACGCTTACTCTATCACTTCTGACGGATACAGACAACAGTTCCGAAAGTATATGAAATCAGAGTCTCACACCTATGTTGAATTTGCTAGTGAGAACTAAGACAATTTAAGAAATGGTTACACTACAGGTACAACACATAAACATGGTGTAGCATTTTATGTAAGGAACACACTTGAGTTTGTCTCCATACCAGTTGTCTGTTCAAATGTACACATTATTTACCTCATGTCCCTTAAATTACACGTCATAGTTGTCTACACCTTCTTATTCACACTTAGAAAATGACTTCCTGGTTAACTTTCTTATGGAGTATTGTTTGAACAAAGTTGTGGTTATCTTGGGGGATTTTAACCTACCAGCTGTTGACGACTTTGAAGGAAGCAATGTACAAAGATTATAACATTTTTACTCAACATTTTATGAACTGTTTCATATCTCTTAGCCTTAAGCAATGGGTTAATTTCTCAACTTTTTACCCATCGGGTAACACACTAGATTTAGTATTTACATCTGAGCTTGATAGAGTGGGAACTATTACCTCACTCTGCCCTATGCCTGGATGTGGTCATGTTTCTATATTACTTGACTATTTCTTTTCTACTAACTCTGACTGCTACAGTTCCCACTAAGAGAGCATGGAACAAGGCAAAATATAATAAAATCAACACTTAACCTTTCCAATGTTGACTGGGATTTTGAACTTGCATATCTTTCATCTGATTTAATGTATGAAAAGTTTCTTGACATTGTCACACCTCTTATAGATTTCTATGTACCACTAAAGCCTTCCAAACCCCACTTTAAAACCTTCATGCCTCCCCACCAGTTAAAAAGAGAGCAAAACAGATTATGGTCATCATATAAATTACAAAGGGCTACACATGGTTGTCGCTCCCCTCAAGCTCAAATTGCTTTAAATAATTTCAATCATGTTAATTCTCAATTCAGAAACTTCCACATTATTTCCCAAAAAGAACATGAAGAGGCTCTTGTAAAAAACTTGCGTTATAACCCTAAAGCTCTGCACCAGTATGTGCGCAAGAAAAAAGTTTGTGCCCCGACAGTAGGTCCTTTAAAGTTAACAGATGGATCATTAACTACTGACTGTTATCAGATGGCCGAGTTATTTGCTGACAGTTTTGCCTCTGTTTTTGGGAACAAAAACTTGTATCCTGCTCCTCACCAACATAACGACTCCCAAATTGCACATATTGACATACAACAGGAAGACAGTCGTCAGAAACTCTCTCTACTAGACTCTAACTCCAGTATGGGCCCGGATGGTATTCACCCTCAACTGTTAAAGTCTTGCCCAAATCTAACTTTTCCACTTTCTTATTTTTAAGAAGTCAGTGTCAACAGGCACACTTCCTAGAAAGTGAAAAGTATCTCAAATTACCCCTATTTTCAAAAAAGGCTCCCGCCATCAGCCGTTAAACTATCGTCACTAACTTCTTGCATGTGCAAAATGATGGAGAGAATTGTCTTAAACAGGTTGTTGTATAAATTAGGTGATCTTATGTCTGATAATTTATTTGGTTTTATCAAAGGTAAAAGTACAACAGATTGTGTTATAAAGTGCCTGAGCAATCCCAACATTCACTGCAGAGTTTTTGTGGACTTAAAGGCTACATTTGACAAGGCAAACCCAGATGTTATTCTTGAGGCACTGGTAAAAAAAGGCATCAAGGGACGCTTGCTCAGATGGATGGGGGACTATTTGATCGGACGCAGTGCAAAAGTTTCTTTTCAAGGTATTGAATCTGAAGAGAAAAGTTTTTAATTAGGCACCCCACAAGGTGGTGTTTTAAGTCCAACACTTTTCAATATATAAATGGATCAAATAGGCAGACACACTTTTCTTCATGGCACTCAAGTTTTGATTTATGCAGATGACATCCTGCTGCAGTGTGTTAATGAAAAGGTTATGACTCAGGCACTTACTGAACTTGATTCCTTGTGCTTACGTCTGGGGTTAGTGGTGAATGTAGGTAAGACCAAATTCCAATCAAGAGATGTGACTGACAGAGTTCTGATGCTTAATGGACAAAGGGTTGAAAGTGTTACTAATTATAAGTACCTAGGAATGCATATTGGCTTTAGTTCAACCCAAAGTGCTGTGAATCATGTTAAGAACATTTGTAAGGCAAGGTTGAAACCATTGAAATTATTAGCTAATAATGGATGTATTACGGACCATGTACATTAGTACTGTTCGGTCAATTATTGATTATACTGCCCCTGTCCTTGTATCTCTTCCACAGAACAGCCTGCGAGCTTTGGAAGTGGTACAGAATGAGGCAAGGCGAATCATATTAGGATGTGCAAGGACAACTAGAATTGACATTATGAGAATGGAACTGTATCTTCCAAGTATTCATTATACGGTTAAGGAGTTGGTCGTTGGTGCTGTCATTAGGATGACTAGAAGAGGGGATGATGCCTTAATATCCTTGGTGAACTCTTGTCAGAATTCCCGCTGCTCTGTTAAACTTAACAGTTATGGTAAAAAGTTGTATGCAGCCTTGTGTGAGTATGGGGCAGTGCAATACTGTGCACCTTTAGAGAAAACTGATAGTCTTCCACCTTGGTTGCATCATACAATTAAAGTGGATATTTTACAATTGCATGCCAAGAAAGATGAACTGTGTTCTCTAAAGCTGAAACAAATTTTCTTATCTAAAATTAATGTTTTACCTAGATATAATGTTGTAAATATGTATTGTGATGGGTCTGTTAGTGGTGATAAGGCTGGATGTGGTGCAGTAATTAGGGAATATTTTGAAGAGGGTGTCTATACTGATGTACATGTATCTAAGAGACTTGGAGATTTTTCATCAATTACAACTGCTGAACTACTAGCTATATATGAGGGACTGTTAGTTTCATCTGTGAAAGGTAAAGATATTTATGTCTTTGTTGATAGTCAGAGTGCTTTGTCCTCTCTTAACAGTTTTAATACTGTAAATGAGGCCTTGGTGGCTCACTGCAAAGCCATTGTCTTTCAACTAAAAGATGCTGGGCACATTTTGCAATTTATGTGGATACCATCTCATGTTGGTATTTGCCTCAATGAAACAGCTGACAAGCTTGCAAAGGAGGCACTAAATAAGACTTCAATAGATTCGGAAGCCACTATGAGTCTTAGTAGAATCAAGGGTGTCTTGATGAGTAGGCGGAGACAATGGGACTCTGAAATTATTGGCAAACTCATTGATAGTGGAAGTGAGAGTGTGAGACACTATGTAACTGTGTTTAACAACACCAATACATCCGCTAGAGTGGACACTGTCATCATGAGACTACGGGTAGGGTACAAATATTGGTGGGAGTATGCCACCAGTCAAGATGGCATATCCTGCAAATTATGTGGTCAAGACAATTCTCACACTCTGCAACACTATCTATGTTTTTGTCCGAGAACTGAGGAGTTCCGGGATCTCCAGATCAGTGACGCAACTTTGCAAGCTTGTCACCTGATAAATAATAATAATGTGCCCAACATCTTAAAAAAGTACAAACACTTTGCACCTAGGGTGTAATTTACTGTAACTATATGTACATATCTATATTTAGTAATATTATATCTGTGTTACTACTTTTGTAAGGCCTCTCAAGGTCAGCTGGGTGGGCATCCCAGCATGCTGGCTGCCCCCTTTGATTTTTATATCAATAAACTATTTGAATTTGAATTTGAATTTATAGATTAATAAGCCTAACATCAGTGTGTTGCAAGACTCTTGAGCGCATAGTGGTTGACAGTCTTACAGAATATCTTAATAGTAATGGCATTTTATCAACAGCCCAGTTTGGCTTCAGGAGTGGGAGATCAACTGAGGACCAACTACTGCTTACTTACAACTCTATCACATCATGATTATACAGTGGATATACAGTAGACTTAATTCTGTTTGATTTTTCTAAAGCATTTGATGTTGTCAACCACACTATTCTCCTACAAAAACTTTCCTGTCTTGGCATCTCTGGTGTCCTACAGTGGATCAAAGACTTCCTTCCTCAGCGAACAATGTCTGTCTCTGTTACAGGCGTCCCAAGCAGTCACAAGTTAATCCCGAGTGGAGTATCCCAGGGTTCAGTTCTTGGTCCTTTACTTTTTATTATCTATGTAAACCACTTACTGTCTTACATAAAGAGTGATTGCAAAATATTTGCTGACGATCTAAAGATTTATCTGCCCATTCGTAACTTGCCGCACATTCATACAGTTGTTGACATGTGATATCAACTCTATATATAGAATATCTAACTCCTGGGGGCTTTCTTTAAATATAGATAAATGTGTCAAACTGAGATTCAACAGAGGCACTTTTCCAGAGCAAGACAGGCCCATATAACACCTACTCACTCAATAGTACAGATATACAAAAGGTTAATGCCCACAAGGATCTTGGTGTACTGGTTGACACTTCTTTACGCTTCCACATGCACATAAAAACCACAGTTAACAAGGCTGCAGGTCTGGCAGCAAATTTACTAAAAGCAACTATTTGTAGATCACAGAATTTCATGCTAAATCTTTTTAATACACATGTAATACCACTACTAGAATACTGTTCATGCCTATGGAACACATGTTATCTTGGAGACCTAAAGATGCTAGAAAGTGTTCAGAAGTCGTGGGCTCGACACATAGACGGAATGACTGGACTGTCCTACAAAGAGCGTTTGTTAGCTCTTGACCTCTACTCTGTATGTGGACGCCTTACTCGTGCTGACATAATAAAGTACTGGAAGATCTTCCACTCTGAGTGTTCTATCTCTCCCGAGGATTTATTCATCACAGCACCACATGCACATACTCGTGGGCACCGTTTTAAAATAGCTCACCAGTACAGTTCAGTGGATCTTAGATCTCAATTTTTCTCATTCCAGTGTGTCTGTTTATGGAATTCTTTGCCTGACCATGTTGTTGCTCTGAACTCGCTGCCATCCTTCAAATCAGCCCTTCACAGTCATTTAGGTGACATTCTGTACGACTTTGTGGAGTAATATGCATACACACATGTGCTGCTGTTTGCTGCACAATAATATATCCTGCATTTCTGAACAGTTTCAATGGGTACACATTCCAGTCCACTCACAGTTTGTTACAATCATCCAGTAATCTACATCTAAAGTTGACTGGCGTACCTATTTTCCTAGCTACCTTTATTCCTACTCTTCGTTGTATTTTTCTGGTTTGGGAGCTAAGGGTGGCTAACCAGGTGAGTAGTAACCAGGTGAGTAACGCATATGTACCGTATAACGAGGACTTACTGTAATGACTTCCTATGCATATCTTACTCATTGCAGTTAGGTTGCGACAGAAACGAAGTGCATATTCACTAAAAACATGTCAAATCTACCAGAAAAAAAAAACATTTAATCTCGAGGTGAGCTGTTCATGTAACTAAAAATTTACCCTCATCTGGCCCCTACGATCCCGTCCCAAAGCTCCACGCTGACCACGCCAGAGAACCCGCTCACCCCTGGTTGATCACTGCCCAACATCACCGAGGTGGGGATTCTACTGGATGTCTGTCGTCTATTGAATTAGATTGTATATTCTAAATAAAAGGAAGAAAGGGATTATACTGTTTCCTTGGCACTTGGGGGAAGAACCACTTAGACTCTTAACACTTCCCAAAATCAGAAAGGCAAGGAGACAGACTCTTCAGACTGTGGATGAACCAATCTTGGACGATGATTCGGCTGATTTTACTAAGATATGAAAAGACTCTGTGCGAAATGTCAATGTGATACAAGAGCAAAAGTGAGGATAAAGTGTGTGTGCATTGTGTGAGTGGGATGGATTGGAGTGGGAAGTCTCAGGAAGACATTGAGGCAATGGCTGTTGAGTTTTTTTTTTTTTTTTTTGTGAAATATGCAACTTAGGTTGTCATGCTACTGTATAATGAAACTTTACATGGAGTCCTTTCAAAATTTTCCATTGAATTCTGTTGGAGATTTATTTGTTTATGATTTCAACACTAACAGTTGCTCTCAGTTTGCTCAGTTTGTTGGTTGATACACTGTCTAAAAATATAAAATTAGTTTGCAATCTTTTTTTTTTTTTACTCCTTAACAGGCAAGAGGAATTACCAACTACTTAATGACAACGATTTTGATAGCTTGTGAATAAAAAAAACATAAGGCACCTAGCCCGATTACCTAACACCCACTAGCACGTAAACCTGCCGTTTAGTAGGCGCACTGAGCTATCCTAACCTTCCTTCACTTCCAGTGCTCTATGCAGAGAAACCACAAACCACAGCAATAGAGGATTGTGCGATACCTGCCATTATATCAGATACGATTTTACACTACTGGTAAAACTTTTGCTGTCGTATTCCAATCTGGAGATATTGTAGCTGATATTGTCAGCTTAAGGTAGTGCATATTCATTTTATCACTTGTACAATTCAAGAAAAATTGCACACTGTTCCTTTCTGCAGGGCACCCAGGTCCTCATCTATGCTGATGACATACTCCTCCAATGCCCTCAACCCAGGGTTCTCCAGTTAGCTTTGTCACAACTGGCAGTGCTGTGTGTCCAAATGGGACTAGTGATTAATGAATGTAGAACAAAATTTCAAGCTAAAGGGAAGGTCTCTCGACCGTCCACTGTACCTGGGTGTTCAGATGTTCCACTATGTTCGAGACCTCTGTCTGCCACGGTTAGCACCACTTCAGTTGCAAGCAAACAGGGGCCTGGGGGCTGGCATTCCAGTCCTAAGAACGTTCTATATATCCGTCATACGGTCCCTCATTGATTTTGCTGCCCCTGTTTTAATACAGTTTAGTGCCACCCAACTCCGTCCCCTGGAGCTTGTTCAGAATGAAGTCATGCGGATAATCTTGGGATGCCCCAGGACTGGACAGATTGAAGTCCTCAGAGCTGAACTGCACCTGCCGAGTATTATGTGTAGGGTACAGGAAATCACTTGTCGCACAGTTAGTCGGATGCTATGCATGGGCTCTGACTCTCTAAAGGGATCACTGACGCCCCTGTATCATGATCCTTGCACTCCTACAACACCATACCTCAGGAAGATCTTGGGAGTACTGACAAGTGCAGGTGTAGCCGAGGCCTGTATTAACGTTGTTATGTCAACGCTACAACCTGCCTGGAACCCTCACCGTGTCAGTGTTGATATTCACTCCCTGCATCAGCCCAAGAGGGACTGGCTCCCTCATGTGCTGCAAGACATGTTCATGAATAAATTGTCCACCTCCTCCATGGACTGTGATCTACATGTAGTTAAGAAGTGTCTTGATCTCATCCATGCCCTAGAAGGTGGTGGTGCCATGGTCCATTTCACCTGGATATCCTCTCATGTGGGTATCCCGCTAAATGAAAAAGCAGACTGCCTTGCTCAGTGTGCCCTCCAAGATGACACAGTGGACCTTGGCAATGAGTACACTCTGGGTTATGTTAAGAGTAGCATTAAGGACTTTCTACATAGTAGCATTAGTGATCAGTTGGAACTTTGTTGCCATAGGGGCAGTAGCACTAGTCTTCACTATGCACATGTCTCCCAGAGCTGTACTTACACCTACAGAAGACACACTGCATCACACGACAGGGTGGCAGTGAGGCTCAGATTAGGCTACAAATACTTTTGGGAAGTCAGCGCTTCTCCCAGTGTGTTCTGTGTGCTGTGTGCTGCACCAAGGGGACACACTCTGCATCATTGTATCATGGAATGTCCTCTCATTGCTAAATTTAGGCCATTAGGTCAATATGATTTGTATAGCCTCATTGAACATCTAGACTCAAACACTCTCATGGATATACTCAGGGAATATCCTCAGTTTGCTCCTAGACTGTAGGATGTTTAGGCAATAAGGTGTGCAATATCTGTATTTATTCATTTATTCTTGTTATGTATACTGTCTATATATTTTTTGATACTTTAACCTTAAGTCTTTGCCCAGGGGGTGGGTGGCAAGGTCCATCCTCCTCCTTTGTTGTATTTTATTATTAATTCAACAATAAATGTAGCCTATCAATCAATCAATCAATCAATTCAAGAATAATTATGCAGTAGCAACAGTACAATGTTATCTTTGCTTACTTTAGCTTTGTGTTTTAGGTAATACCTTTGTGGCTTCCTTAAGGGAGTTACAAGGAATGAACATCTTCATATGTTGATCACATTTTATTGAAATTGTGTTTAATGAAGTATACATAAATTGATTATGATGAAAGTAGCAATATAGCAACTGGGTAAATTACTACATTTACAAATTCATACAATAATACAGGAATAAAACAAATGAGTTTTTACACTTATAAGTTGTTTGTAATGATATTTGTGATCATTCCAGAAATATCTTCTAGACCACCATAAGCTTAAGCACCTGTCCAAACTAATCATGGTTTTATAGGGGCACAACCAGCTTAAAGACTGACTAGATGACACTGTCTGTGGCCAGATATTTTGATCTCAGGATCGGTAAAAATTCATCAAATGGGTTATCTATTTAACTTCCAAGTAGAAAGTAAAACCAATACATCACAAGGAGTAAGGAGTAAGAATCCTTAACATCTACTTTGCAACTGAGTAAAGAGTTGCTTCTTTGGACTAAGGTTTGATCCAACCACGCATATATATGGGAAAAAAACTTTATGAGAAAGGGGATTGAATATATCACCTTAATTTCCAAGAATGTCTTTGGTATTTCTGATAATTAGCACTACACCTTGCAATTCAGGAGAAACATGGGAAAGATACAATAGGCTAGTTAAATTTTTAAGTTCATCAATGGCAAGTCATGATAGTGATGATGAGTAGTAATGGTCTGTGTGAAACAATAATCGAGTAATATGAAGCTGTGGGTATTACAGCATCACCTAATGATGATATCCTCCCGCATATTTCACTCCTGCACGGTGGCGAACACCCCATTTAAAGTTACCATTGTAATCGGTTTTGACAAAAGTATATACGGGTCCAACAACACCCTTTTTGTGGTGTACTTTGTGAGTATGAGGAGGTGCATAGCTTGAGTCCCTGCGGATACGTACAGCAGGGGTAAATGAAGCTGGGGCAACTGGAGCTGCTACAGGAACTGTGGATACATTGATATTAGAGATATTTTTATGATTCAACTTCATTGATACAAACAACCAGCAGTATACAAGCCTAAGCAGAAGAAAAAAAATCACATGGGTTAATACCATAGATATTAACTGATTTCTAGTAAACAGAAATTTATTTCTAATGTATTTAGATGGAAAATGATCAAGGTGAAAATAAACTCCACCAGAATAAAATTTCTCTACCAAAGAAAATGATGGCTTTGTAGCTTAAAGGAGAATTTCCCTCTTAAATGTTACAATCTTAATCATAAAATCTCTTCTTTTAAATGAATATAGACTGATGTACACGTTTCCAACCATGAAATGTACCTTTGCCATTCCTTAGTTTTAAATAAAGCGTGTAAGAATGCTGCTTGCTGCTTTTTTTCTTTACTAATCATGGTTTCATTTCAGAGAGGCTCTAAAACACAGAGAGAGAGAGAGAGAGAGAGAGAGAGAGAGAGAGAGAGAGAGAGAGAGAGAGAGAGAGAGAGAGAGAGAGATATGGTGGGTGGATGAGCAGTTAGCAGACTTCCCATAAAGAAGCCTTTCAGTGTTTAATAGTTGATAAAATTGGTGCTTAGTATGACATGTATGAAAGATATACAAATTCTCTCTCTCTCTCTTTCTCTGGAATTGCCCTTGCATATACTCCTGGGGGTGAGGCCCATCAACCTGCTGCTGTGGTTGCTGCTCCTGCACGACACAGTCTTCCCTGTGGATAGCCAAGACATTTGTCTTGCGACGTACCAGCTTTGGGGAAGGATTATTTATGTCAAGCTGGTGGAGCAGAGAGGTTGTGCCATGGGTGACTACATGGTCATGGCCTCCCTCAATTTGAAGAGACAAAGGATCAATCCCTCCCTACCCCTGCTGCTACCTCAACCCACACAGACTTGCCATCCCTTGACCTGAAGAGACAAAGGATCAATTCTCCATCCACAGTGTTATCTCTACTCCCCACAGATTCACCATCCCTGTGTCCAGCGAATTGCTTCCACTTTGAAGTCACTCCGGCCACTAATTGCTCCGGCCCTCGGTCACTCCGGCCCCCAACCCTGGTCACTTCCGCCTCCCACCCTGGTCATTCCGGCCTCCCACCCTGGTCATTCCGGCCTCCCACCCTGGTCATTCCGACCTCCCAACCTGGTCACTCCGGGGCCTCCTTGTTTACTTGTGAAAATATGATAAACACTGTTTAAACAACAGTAGAAAGTATCATTCTTCTCTGCTGTATTTTTTTATTTTAGCTATTGCCAAAACGACTTTAACATTGGTTAAAAGGAACATCAAGAAAGTCATCATTTACAGCTAAATCATTAAACAAAACTCAAATAAGAATGCTAAAAATACTAATGAAATTCATAATTCATTGTATTCGGCACAAAATAGCATCAAGAAAATAGAAATTGATTCATAATTTCTGTTTCCTCACAAAATCACATGATGAAAATAATAATAATAATAATAATAATAATAATAATAGTAATAATAATAATAATAATAATAATGTAGTGTTTAAAAAACAGATAAACAATATGTGAAACTAAAGAAGTTAAGTGGTTGGTCTACTCAGTGTGCAGCAAGCTTTCACTCAAAAAATGATATTCTAAAGAATATTGTAAATGTAGACACAACAGTCTACCTAACCTAACCTAACCTAACCTAACCTAACTCCTTCTTTCTGTATATATATATATATATATATATATATATATATATATATATATATATATATATATATATATATATACAGTAATACTCCGCTTAACGAATGTTCCTCTAACGAATTTCCGATTTAACGTATTATATAAAGTTAGACCAAAAAGTCCACATAACGTACAACCACATCCATTTTAGCGAATTTTCTGGGTTTGAATTTGCTGGGTGAGGGACCGAACGTGACAGCTTCACTGTGATTGGCTGGCTCCCCGCCTCTGTCTCTAGCGCTCCTGGAGCTGGATCCAAGATTCTTTAACAACATCAGAGCAACCTCCTGCCACGAAATGGCATCCATGAATGCTTGGAGGGATGGTGACGAAGTTGCTATCAGGTTGTTCTGAGGTTGCTGGGGACACCACCTCTGGAGGTGGTGTTACTGTCTTATATATGTATTTATGTTCACAAAACAACATTTTTATTAGCTTTTTACAAACCTTGTCCCCAAGAAAGGATTATTTTGTAATACATAAATAAAGTGAAATCTTACGTGGAATACCAAAAAATAAAGCAGAGATGAGATCGGTCATAGACGATGCGGAGACTCACAGCGACTCGGCCGCTTCTTCTTCTTCTTGTGACCCTAATTAAATACCGCGGGTATTCATTACTAATTCACTATCACTCAGTGCCACGGAGTCCAGGTTATCCTTATGGCATGAGCATATAAATACTACGATACGATATCCATTATAATAGGCAATAGAGGAGTGGAAACATAAATTTTGTGGTGAAAGACAACACTCCAATCTAAAAGGGTCACAAGAAGCGGCTGAGTCACCGTGAGTCTCCGCATCATCTGTCACCGATCTCATCTCTGCTTTATTTTCTGGTATTCCATGTAAGATTTCACTTTATGCATTACAAAACAATCCTTTCTTGGGGACAAGGTTTGTAAAAAGCTAATAATTTTTCTTTAAACCATATGGTATGTTGGGGACAAGCCCAGAACGCATCCCCCCCTATTTCCATTATTTTCTATGGGAAAATTACGTCCGCTTAACGAATTTCCGCTCTACGAACAGCTTTGGCACCCCTTATCCTGTTCGTTAAGCGAGTATTGCTGTATATATATATATATATATATATATATATATATATATATATATATATATATATATATATATATATATAAAACAATAAGCATACATTTTTCACATTTCTATTTACTTAAAAGAAACACATACCCACTTGTTAGGTTCAGACACAGACATAAACGTGCGTGCAGCCAGGGGGGCCGGAGTAACCTGGGTCGAACGCGGGAGAGGACGGAGTGACCAGGGCCAGAATAACTAGGGGCCGGAGTGACCGGGGCCGGAAGAACTAGGGGCCAGAGTGACTTGTTCCTATTGCTTCCTGCCAGCCTGCCCCAATGACCAGTCATGGAGTCTATCTGCAAGTCCTCAACCCCAGCCAGTGCCTGCCCCAGTCCATCCTTTGCCTCAGCATGTATTAGCCAGCCCTCTGCCCAAGCCAGTGCCTGCCCTTGTTAAGCTACCACCCCTTTCAAATCCCGCCCAGTCTCTACCAGAGCCGAACCATATGCCCCACGATACTATCCCCCCTCTAAGGAGACAACCCTGGATATGGACTCTCATGTCATGAACACAATTGGAGGATGAGCAGCAGGCTGTTATTATTGTGTTAGTCCCTGCTGTGTATGTTGTGGCTTCTCAGAATGGAGTACAGTGCTCCTTCCTGCTGCTCTCCAGGCTGACCAAGCTCATGAAATGGCTGAGGCTAGACAGATACTGACCTCATTCTGATGACACAGGTGGCAGACATACGGCATGTGAGCCTCGCAAGACGTGCTCCAGCTCGAAGCTGAGAACTATAATGTGTTAACCCCATGTTTATGGGGAGGCCGACATGATCTGACTTCCTCCTATGTTGCATACATTTTACAACAATGAAGTCATCAATCCCTCTCATATATATATATATATATATATATATATATATATATATATATATATATATATACAGTAAAGTCCCGGGTTACGTCGGTCTCGAGTTACGTCAAACTCGCACTTACGTCAGTCCACTATAATGCAATTTAAGATTTAAAAAGTTGAAAAGTTCTAAATCGTAAAGCGCGCGGTTTATTGTTATTGTTGGCCGCCAGGCGTCACTAGTGGTTATCCACCACACCGCCCACCTCATGCTTGAATACAATAACACTCTACGTACCTCAGTTCCACCACACTGTCGCCCCTGGCAAGAGTGTTCCTACATCTGCGTTTGCTGACTATCTTAGTATCTTGCTCAATGGCACCAAAAAGAAAACTCCTGAGTGATAGCAGTGATGCTAAGAAAAGGAAAACCATTACGCTACAAGAAAAAGTGGACATAATTAAAAGACATGAGAAGGGAGGCAGCAGCTGTGTGTAAGGGAGTGAAGAAGAAAATGGGAAGCCCGTTACCATGACAACGGGGAGGTTGACGACCTTGAGGGCTCACGCACCTATCACAACAATAACAACTCCGGAGCCTTCGCCTGGGCCACACGACACTCGCAGCTCACTTGCACCGTCTGCGCTTGTCTGCTGATCCCTATTGCCCTTTCCTATTGCATTTCCTGCTCCGCTGCCCACGCTTCTACTCCCACCGCACTGCACTACGCTCCCAGCTGTCCGCCTGGGCGTCACAACATTCGACCTGCCCACCCTCCTGGCGGCCTCAGGCGTCCACCCCTCTGGCAACATGCAGTCCTTCGCGTTCGCGGCCCTAATCAACAACAAAAACAAGCTTGTGTTTCATATTCCTACATACTTGTAAATAATATAACAATATAACCTTTTACTTATATAACGCTTCTACTCCTACCGCACTCCACAAAGCTCCCAGCTGTCCACCCTGGGCGTCACAACATTCGACCTGCCCACCCTCCTGGCGGCCTCAGGCCGCCCCTCTCGGCAACCTGCAGTCCTTCGCGTTCGCGGCCCTAATCAATATATTCCTACATAGTTGTAAATAATATACCAATATAACAATATAACCTTTACTTACCTGAATAACCATAAAAATATTGGTTGAAAACTCGATAATATGCTTTGAAAGTACAAAAACTCGAGTTACGTACAAAATCGACTTACGTCATGTTTCAGGAACGTAACTCTGACGTAACTCGGGACCTTACTGTATATATATATATATATATATATATATATATATATATATATATATATATACACACTCAACCTCGAAACAACAGACCTCCCATCAACAGATTTCGGAAACTACGGACAAATTCTGGAGTCCGGTTTAATCTACGAACAAATATTAAAATGCGTGCGATTGTCTGTTCCCGGCAAATTATTGTCCAGTAAACTTCGTTTTCTGTATTGTTTATTAATATTTATTAAACTGACCATGCTCATGTCATCTATTTCAGGCTATTTGTTGTACTTAATGCTTTGTAATACTGCTTGAATGATTTCTTAATGATTACACAGTATTTTACGTACATTTTACACAGTTTTTTATGTACTTTTCCAAAGAATGGACTTTTGCAATCTACGGACAGGGTCGTGCACGCATTTGTCGGTTGTTTCGAGGGTCGAGTGTATATATATACAGGCAATCCCCGCTTAACGAAGGTTCACACAATGAAATTTCGCTACAACGAAGGTTTCATTTTACTACCATCTTCTTGTTTATCGATAACCAAACTCGCTTTAACGAAGTTTTATACAGGTAATTTTTTCCAAGTTTGAAAGCACCGCCGTATCACGCAAGCTGACAGGCTTTTGAATACACCAGCGAGTCTCGTGGACAAGACGCGCACCACTCACTCCCTCTGTTAAAAACAATAACAGCATCAGAAGCAGCTCGTCTTCCCTCACTCAACTTACCACCAAAACGCCCTGCAATGTCGCCTAGCATTGCTAAGAAGACCAGGAAGTCTCTTACTCTCGAAGTCAAGCTGGATATTATTCACAGACACGAGAAAGGCAAAAAATCTAATAGCATTGCTCGCCACCATCTTGACTCCATCTACTGTCTCTACTATTTTCAAGTCAGCAGACTCTTTTAAGAAATCTGGTGAGACTGTATGTTCCTTGCAAGCTAAAAGAACCACCTGAACTTGTGACTCTACAATGGATAAAATGGAAAGCCTTGTGGAAATGTGGTACATAAGTTTTGTATGTGATACAATGATGCGCCCTTTGTTTACATTTTACAGGTTGCCGGTTAGTGTCTTTCCCGTTTCACTCTCCCTCCCTTCATAAATTTAAGATCATCATCATTATAAAGTTACATACATACATACATTAGTGTACATTATAATGACTTAAATTAAACTGCCTAAATGTTTAACTTCATAATTTTTATTTTTATTAAACCTTTTACTGTATTATGATGCACTCTCGCCACTCAATGGAAGTTCAAGTCAGGGGTTAAACTTGTTATAATCAGTTCGCTTAACAAAGGTTTTTTTAGGAACTTAACCCCTTTCTTTAAGCGGGGTTTGCCTGTATATATATATATATATATATATATATATATATATATATATATATATATATATATATATATATATATATTAAAGGTTCTCTGAAATAAATCATGATTAGTAAAGAAAAAATGCAGCAACCAACAACTTTATTTTATGCTCTCTATGTAAAGCTAAACAACAAACTGATTAATTTGAAGGAGTGCCAAAACATAAAAGGCGCTCTGAAATAAAACCATAATTCATAAAGATAAAAAATGCAGCAACTAACAATTTTATGCTTTTTATGTAAACGTGAACTGATTAATTTGAATCATGGTTTTATTTCAGAGAGTTATGTTTTGCCATTCCTTCAAA